>NC_054709.1:27861293-27997716 GCF_016097555.1 Gigantopelta aegis | reverse complement strand
TTTTTTATTTTCCAAATCCTGTACTTTTCTTTCTTTTCCCCGGCATTTCCGTTTCCGCCATGCCCACGATGTTAATCAAAGGCCGTGGTATGTACTACCCTGTCTGGGGATGGCGCATATAAAGACCCTTGCTGCTAATCGAAAAGAGGGAGCCCATGGAGTGGCGACACACGCTGGTTTTCCTCACTCAATAATGTCGTGGGTCCTTAACCATAATGTCCCGACGTCAATATAACCGTAAATAAAATGTGTTGAGTGCATCGTTAAATAAAACATTTTTTTCCTTCTTTCTTTCTTCTTTCCAAACTGAAATGATTTATAATTTTTTTTTTTTAAAACCACCTATAAATCCTGCTCCCATTGAAAAAGTACTTTTAAGGGAGGTACGTACCTAAAATTTTCTGTTCACATAAATAGTCGGTAATGCCTGAGAAAATAGCCTGAGGTGCTTACGTCGTAGGATCGAACCACGTCAATAGACCCATTCTCTGATTATTATTTTCCAGTGTCCCAACTATTTTCTGGAGTAAAAAAAAAAGAAGAAAACAAAAGTCAATCTAATTAAAATTAGCTCCACTATTATATACCAGTAGAGCTCATTTTAATCAGATTAAAAACAAAGTGAGATTCTCAGGAGGTCGACTGCTTCCCCCCCACCCCCACCCCCCCCCCCACCCCACCCCCGCCCCCTGGAGGGTACGACCCTGAAGTAGTTATTACAGGTAAAATTAGCCATTTGTTGGGTTTATTCCGGTGAGCACAATAGGTGCACCATTCTCATAATTCCAACCCTTCGTCATAAGTTCATATAAATCTAACCGATTGTGTAATCCAAAGTTGATCGGTTGGAGAACATTTATCATAACCGATGATCGATGATAAAAATCCAAGCGATTCCCAACACTTACCGAAACTATTTTACATTTTTTTGCTGCACTCTCTCCCTCTTCCCTCCCCCCACCCACCCACCCACACACACACCTCCTCCACAGTTCACAGACACACACCTCCATCCATTCTACAGACACGGCTGAATAAAAAAATCTGGTAGTAAATCTTAAGGCATAGATGAATTGTAGAATGCAGGAAATTGCATTTGAGGACATCTAGTTTTCAAACGTTTACGGGGGAGCATACCCCGAACTCCTAGAAACTTTGCGCTCTCAATCCTAGTCAGCCCACCCCACCCCCACCCCACCCCATGCCTACTTGCTTCTGTCGTGCCTGTTCTAAGTACAACCACTTTGATGCCTAGGTTGTTAACCACAACAAAGCTCTACAAGTATTGGAACCGCCCCTGAGAACAGGCATCAAAGATCGATAAATGACGACTATGAATGTGACAGGTCATGATCTCGCATCACAGTTAGAGATTTCGTCTGACGCTTAGCTAAAATTCCAACTTACACGCACACATCCTCGCCAGTGTACACTGATTTTATTTGTATAGTTCCTGCTGAAAACGTTTTGAGAAGGGACATAATTATATTCATCTACCACAGGTGTTAACAAAGACCTCTGCGATTGCATATAGCGCTCTGAATAGAAAGACTGGTTGCCATAAAATATGTAGGTAAAGAAGATTGTCGACGTAGAGATAGGCCATACAGAGAAGGAGGCAGAGAGTTACACAGAGAAAGAGAGATAGGGAGGGGAAGAGAGAGAGAGAGAGAGAGAGAGAGAGAGAGAGAGAGAGAGAGAGAGAGAGAGAGAGAGAGAGAGAGAGAGAGAGAGAGAGAGAGTAAGAGAGAGAGAGAATAAGAGAGCGAGAATGAGAGAGAGAGAGAGAGAGATAGGAGAAAGAGAGAGGAGAAAGAGAGAGGGAAAGAGAGAGGAGAAAGAGAGAGGGAAAGAGAGAGGAGGAGGGAGAGATTAAAAAAAGAGAGAGGGTGAGGGAGGGAGAGGAAGAGTTAGTGTGTGTGTGTGTGTGTGTGTGTGAGAGAGAGAGAGAGAGAGAGAGAGAGAGAGAGAGAGAGAGAGAGAGAGAGAGAGAGAGAGAGAGAGAGAGAGAGAGAGAGAGAGAGAGAGAGAGAGACAGACAGACAGACAGACAGACAGAGGACTGCCAATTCTAAACAGGGTTAATTCCAGCATCTAGCAGTGAATGCCATACATAGTGCATTGCCTGAGAGTTGCTTCACTTTCTGGACACAAGTAAAGCGTTAATAGTGGTTATATTTCAAACTCCAAAGTTTAGTTTGTTTCACGACATACTAGAGCAGATTGATTTATTAATCATCGGCTATTGGATGTCAATCATTTGGTAACTTTAATCTTATTGAGGAAATCCGCTAAAGTTTTTACATTGGTAGCAAAGGACCTTTTATATGCACCATCTCACAGACAGGACAGAACATACCACGGATTTTGATATGCCAGTCGTGGTTCACTGGCTGGAAAGAGAAATAGTCCAATCGATACTAGACCAGCAGCGCATCAGGCCACCCCTAGACCCTAGCCAGAGAGATGAATTCCACAACAAACGTGTCGGCAAACATCCGCATCTGGCATAACGTTACGGAGTGTTCGTCTCAACTGAACTCAGCCAATTCCGTCGGTCGTCAGCTGAAGATTCTTGAATTAAAAATATTTTTTCAGTGGCGGATACCGAAAATCCATTGGTGGGTGTGGGGTGGCAATGATATGTGGTCGAAGGCCACAAACGTTTCCGAAGAGATTCCTCAGATTCTACAAAACAAAACAAAAAGGGGGGGGGGGGGGGCCTGTTAAAAATATAACTGTCACAAAATTTAAGACCCCCCCCTCCCTTAGATCCGCCACTGGTTTTCTACTAGTAAACTAAATTAGTTGGCTGTAATTTTTTTAATAGCTATATTGACGTCTATTTGGTTTCTTCTGTGCTTAGTTCAATTGGTCTAATTGTGGTGGTGGGGGGGGGGGGAGGTATGTAACTATGTTTTGTTTAGTTCTCCCATTCATTTTATTTCCACACAGTGTAATAAGAGTTGCTATTCAACATCTTCCCCTTGATGTTTAGAAATGAAATTACTGGTTGCGTTCACAACTATACAGTTTAATTTGTGTCCCCCCTAGAACCCTATCAATGCTCGACGTCGAGCATTTTAGACGAAACATAAAACTATTATTGTAATTCCCTCCTTTCTTTTGGATGCACCATAAAATTGAGGGTGTTGGCTTTCCGTGTATTCGGCGGCTCCGTTATGACTTGAACCTTAGTAATTGTTTACCGTGTTGATTCTAGTATCCGTGTTTGAGGAGAACCCGGGGTGAGAACGACAAGACTGTAATGGTAGACAGACGACCCTCTCTTATTGCATAACCCAGACTTCAAAAGGCAAAACGCAATCCGTTCTTGTGGTTAGAGAGGAAAATTAATTCATGGGCATGAATCGCACACATGCACATTTAGACGCCTCGCTTTACATTTACAGTGGGTTAAGTTATGTGTGCTCAAAGAGTGATCCAAAACATAAACATATTGATCGCGCATCACACGTGTTTATGGGGGTAATTAGACAGCTTAGTCAATGTTGGTGCTACTAAACACTCGACAGAGGCGATTAACATTAGTCCACATTAAAAAAACAGAAGAAAAAAGGTTGTGTGTGTGTTTCCAGGCACCTGACCCTACCTAGAAAAAAATGCCGTCACTACATTTTTTTGTTCGATTTTTTTTTTTTTTTTTTCCCCCCAAGCCCTTGAACCTACGTCTCATATTTTAGTCTAACGTGCGGGAAAAAAGGTTTGCACTAAAATACATTAAAGGGACATTCCTGAGTTTGCTCCATTGTAAGATGTTTCCGAGTAATAAAATATTTCTTCGATTAAACTTACATATTAAATATAGTTTCTTGTTTACAATATCAGTGTCTGTATATTCAATGTGTTTCTGATCATCTTAATATTTCTAAGAAGCCCAAACTAGATTTTGTCTTCAAATAATTTCGTACGTATAAAAATAAATATTTTAGGAAATAAAATGAAATTTAACCTAATACAAGTATTAGAACGATCAGAAACACGTTTAATGCACAGTCGCTAATATTTTATGCAGAAAAATATATTTGATATGTAATTAGTCATTAAAAAAGTCTCTGTTAGTCGATAACATCTAAAAAAATTGCAGCAAACTCAGGAATGTCCCTTTAATGTGTGCCTAGTATTTACTTATTTCTTTTTTATTCAACTAAAGTGGTCTCTTAGAATACATGTCACGTGTGCAGAGGGTGTGTGGATTAGGGGTCGAAACCTCCCAGCTCCAAACGAATTTTTGTTCAATATATTTTCTGGGGCAGCATAACCCGACCCCCCTAAAAACTTCGCTCGACACAGTCTAAACACCCTGCACAATTTTCTACACACGCACGTAACTCATAAATGCATCAACGACGCTGTACAATTATATTCTTGCATATATGCTAAAACGTAGTATGTTTCAGCACTTGTAAATGTGTACCCTACACCACATCGTACCGGCCTCGGTGGCGTCATGGTTAGGCCACTGGTCTACAGGCTGGTAGGTACTGGGTTTGGATCGCAGTCGAGGCATGGGATTTTTAATCCAGATACCGACTCCAAACCCCGAGTGAGTGCTCCGCAAGACTCAATGAGTAGGTGTAAACCACTTGCACCGACCAGTGATCCATAACTGGTTCAACAAAGGCCATGGTTTGTGCTGTCCTGCCTGTGGGAAGCGCAAATAAAAGATCCCTTGCTGCCTGTCGTAAAAGAGTAGCCTATGTGGCGACAGCGCGTTTCCTCTAAAAAAAACCAGTGTCAGAATGAACATATGTTTGACGTCCAATAGCCGATGATAAGATAAAAAAAAAATCAATGTGCTCTATTGGCGTTGTTAAATAAAACAAACTTTACTTTTTACTTTGTAAATGTGTGCCCTTAACCACATATCCTAACCACTATCAATGGCGAATCCTGAAAATCCATTTAATGAAATGTGGCCGAATGCCATACACGTTCCCGAAGGGATTCTACGGATTCTCCAACGTAAATCTTTAAAAAAATATATATAATAAAAATATTACAATCTCAAACGGTTTTTTGTGTGTGGTTTATTTTTTTTTTTGGGGGGGGGGGAGTGGGAGGCTGGATCCCCCTTAGATCCGCCACTGACTATTCCTAAATATTGGGTCAAAGTGTTTAAAAAACCACTAGATTATTCTTTGAAACGAGTTTAATACAGACACGTAACGGTAATGATATACTGTATATTTGACGTGCCAATGATTTTCTTCATTGAATTAGCTAACGCCTGTTGGTCAACCCCCAGCTGTGGCGTAGGAAGGTGTCAAAAGGGGGGGGGGGGCACACTTATATATTTACACACTTTTACACTATTATAAAGCAAATATAAAGCAAAATATCCGATAAGTGAGGGGTGGGGGGGGGGGGCGTGCCTCCTTAACCCACATCCGCTTCCTACGCCAGTGCCCAGACCGCTACTGTTTTTGAAAGACAATAAATATTATTTAAAACAGCTAATATACACCAAAAATGTCAACATCGAAGCGACCCTTTAGTCCGCGCATTAAACCATCCGTTATGACATAGGCTGAAGACGTTGTTGGTTTCAGGCCTGGCGCTTATAAAACTTTTAGAGTCTAGACTCGAGACTCTAGTAGAGTCTGAGACACTAATGTTATGACAACGCCATACAAATTGTATGTGTGTGTCGTTATTAGATATTGAGTCTGGCCTCTAAAAGTTTTATAAGCACGGGCCAACAGCAAGACGACATACAGTTATTACCAAAATTACGGTAATAATGTTTCGCGATAGTGAACACGTGACGCACGTTCCTAGACTTGGTGAATGTTGTTTGTATGCTTTGGCATCCATGAAGATGCATATAAACAACACAATTATAGACACACGAGCTTCTTGTCTAGTGTCTAGATGTTGGGGAAAAAGGTAATTTTGAACTTGACTTAGGACTACGTAAAATGTATTTCCTTGCGCCGGATTTGCCAGGATTTGGCTAAACAGGTAAACGATATAGATCGCCAAAGATACGATTGAAAAATTGCTGAGTCCAATACATCCTAAATATAGGATCGCTAAACCATTTAAATATAGACCTAATAGTGTGAATGTGATCACTTCGAATTTTATTTCATTGACGGCCTTGACAAGAGTCAAGACCTCTTTAATACAGTAAAACAATATAATATATTGATACATTAATATATTATATTGTAACAAGTTTATTTTACCTCCATTCATCAATGATCAGTCAATCAACCTATAAACCCGTCCAATCATCCATCCATCCATGTACCGGCCTTAGTGGCGTCGTGGCAGGCCATCGGTCTACAGGCTGGTAGGTACTGGGTTTGGATCCCACGCGAGGCATGGGATTTTTAATCCAGATACCGACTCCAAACCCTGAGTGAGTGCTCCGCAAGGCTCAATGGGTAGGTGTAAACCACTTGCACCGACCAGTGATCCATAACTGGTTCATCAAAGGCCATGGTTTGTGCTATCCTGCCTGTGGGAAGCGCAAATAAAAGATCCCTTGCTGCTAATCGGAAGAGTAGCCCATGTAGTGGCGACAGCGGGTTTCCTCTCAAAATCTGTGTGGTCCTTAACCGTATGTCTGACGCCATATAACCGTAAATAAAATGTGAAGTGCGTCGTTAAATAAAACACTTCTTTCTTTCCATCCATCCATGCATCTATTCATCCATTAATACTTCCAATGCTATCCCATCCATTTACCCATCCATCCATCCAGTTATCCATCCACCCATCCCTCCACCCATCCCTCCATCCCATGCCATCCATCCATCCATCCATCCCATCCATCCATCCATTCATCCGTCCGTCCATCCATCTACCCATCCCTCCATCCCATCCATTCATCCATCTTTGCTCATTCCAGATATCTGCTTATGCATCTATCCATTAATCCACTTATACAAATAACCACCCACCAATCCACCCATCCATCCATTAGTCAATATCCATCCATCAACCTGTTCATTCATTAATACTTCCAATGCCAACCCATCTATTTCCCTTTCCAGTGTCAGGTCATCCAACTATTCTTCCATCCATCCATCCCATCCCTCCCACCCTCCCTCCCATTCATCCATCCATCCATCTTACCATTGTCCATCCAGCCATCCATCCAGCCATCTTTCCACTATCCATCCATCCATCCATCAAGCCTTCAGTCCATTTGCACTGTCCATTAACCTGCCTTTATGTCGGCGATAAAAATTAGCAGAAATGTTCACTAGTCCACCGGACAAGTACATCCAGAAATCTACTTGTCTATTTCACTTAAGTCTTGTCCAAATAAATGGTTTGTTTCATTCAAGTGCAAGGACAACGTTTTTTACTGCTCAGAATGAAACTGCATTGAAAATGTTTACTTGTCCACAGGACAACCAGTATGTAATTTTTGTTGTTGTCCAAGCACGTTTTCACTTGTCGGGACAAACAGACAAGTGCTTATTTCGAACACTGTATGTTCTTTGATTCACCTACCCTTTCCATTCCTCTCTTCCTCCATACATACACTCCAGCCAGTGCACCACGACTGGTACATCCACGACCGTGATATGTACTACCCTGTCTGTGGAATGGGGCATATAAAAGATCCCTTGCTGCTAATCGAAAAGAGTAACCCGTGAAGTGGCGACAGTGGGTTTCCTCCCTCAATATCTGTATGGTCCGTAACCATATGTCCGACGCCATATAACTGTAAATAAAATGTTTTGAGTGTGTCGTTAAATAAAACATTTCCTTCCATACATACATAAACCAACCCACCCCTCATACTTCCACATTTTTATAAACAACCCAGTTAACTACTAACAAATGCCAGTAAATTATGTCATTTAAAAAATATTTTGACAATTTAAAAAAATATATATATTAAAAAAAAAAAAAAGAAGATCTTTAATGTATGACAGATGCAGAAAAGAACACAAATACTACTTTCTATTCACCACATCACACTTTATCCATATTGGAACAAGAACAGACATCTCCTGACAGATGAATGTGTGAAATGTTGTACCCTGTTGTAAACCATGCTCCAGTGTTCTGACCGTGTTTGAGTGTCACCATTAGCGACCTGCGTGATGCGGTGCAGCAGCCCCCTGTAGCTGACATGCTCATAAAGATCACGTCTGCATCAAAAGGTTGAGATGCAGGCCATTGTGCAACCTTGACGGTAATCCCTGGGTTTTTTTTTATGGGCAGCTGTTATTGTACTTTGAGACTAACTATTCATGCTGTATTATTTTTCTGTTCACATGTATTTAATGTGCGTGCATAATGTTTTAACATGCTCATATACCACAGAGGTTTCGAGCATGTCCGCCCAGGGTTGGGCCTCTGAGAGGCCAGGGGCCCAATCTGGGGCAGAACATGTATTTAATTCTGTTTTTTTACTTGAAGAAGATCATAGGCAGGATGTAGCCCAGTGGTAAAGCATTCACTTGATGCGCAGTCGGTCTGGGATCAATCCCTGTCAGTGGGCCCATTGGGCTATTTCTAGTCACGGCCAGTGCACCATGAGGGGTATATTAAAGGCTATCCTGTCTGTGGGATGGTACACATGAAAGATCCTTTGCTATTAATGGGAAAAATGTAGCAGGTTTCCTTTCTATGACTGTCAAAAATGACCATATGTTTGACATCCAATAGCTGATGATTATTAAATCAATGTGCTCAAGTGGTGTCGTTAAACAAACAAACTTTGAAGAAGATCATACTTATGTCTGGGACAGATGTTCGGGGCTTAGAGTTAAATAAAAGTAAAGAAATAATCATTCCAACCAGTGCACTAATACTGACACATCAAAGGGCCATGGTATGTACTGTGCTGTCTATGGATTTTATAAAATACATGTTGCTACTTTTTTTCTTTTTTTTTTATAGAAGTAGCTTATGTCAGTATAATCATAATATGTTAGATACCAAATAGCTGTAGTTTAAAATGTGCTGAGGTGTCATTTTACCAGTTAAATGTGTACTTTGTTTAACGACACCACTAGAACACATTGATTTATTAATCATCGGCTATTGGATATCAGACATTTGGTAATTTTGTCATATAGTCTTAGAGATGAAACCCGCTACATTTAGCCCTAAGATCACCTTAAGTACATAGCTACCACAGACAGGATAGCACATACCCTGGCCTTTGATATACCCAGTGGTGGTGCACTGGCTGAAACGAGAAATAGTCCAATGGGCCCTTCTGACGGGGATCGATCCCAAACTGACCACACATCAAGTGAGCGCTTTACCAGGATGTTTTGGGGATTTTTGGGGGTGAGGTGGGCAAGGTGGTTTAATGGACAGCAGTTGCTGTATTTTGAAACTAACAATTTATGCTCTGTTATCCATCTATTGACATATAATTTTTTGATGGTTACTTGAAGAAGATCATTCTTATATCGAGGGCAGATGTTAATGGATTAGATTGAAAGGAAAACCACTTCCATCAATTGGCTACTTTTACAGTTTACCTTTCCTATTGCACACCCCAGGGTTTAAGAGATGGGACTTAGCTAGCCAGACATAGTTTGTCTGATGCACTGCCGGTCTGGGATCGATCCCCATTTGTCAGACCATTGGGCTATTTTTCGTACCAGCCAGTGCTCCATAACTGGTTAAACAAAGGATGTAGGATGTACTATCCTATCAGTGGCCTCGGTGGCGCAGTGGTTAAGCCATCGGACTACAAGCTGGTAGGTACAGGGTTCGCAGCCTGGTACCGGCTCCCACCCAGAGCGAGTTCTTAAGGGCTCACTGGGTAGGTGTAAGGCCACTACACCCTCTTCTCTCTTACTAACCACTAACCAACTAACAACTAACCCACTGTCCTGGACGGACAGCCCAGATAGCTGAGGTGTGTGCCCAGAACAGCGTGCTTGAACCTTAATTGGATATAAATACGAAAATAAGTTGAAATGCAATGTGAGATAAAATGTAAGATCTATGCTAATTGGTCTGAGAAAAAAAGAAAGGAATGTTTAACAAAAAGAAAGAAAGAAATGTTTTATTTAACGACACACTCAGCACATATTTACGATTATATGGCGTCGGACATATGGTTATGGAGCACACAGATATTGAGAGAGGAATCCTGCTGTCACCACTTAATGGACTACTCTTTTCGATTAGCAGCAAGGGTTCTTTTATATGTACCATCCCACAGACAGGGTAGTACATACCATGGCCTTTGATATATCGTCATGGTGCACTGGCTAGAACGAGAAATAGCCCAATGGGCCCACCGATGGAGATCGATCCCAGACCGACCGTGCATCAAGTGAGTGCTTTACCACTGGGCTATGTCCCACCCATTTGTTTAACAACATCCCAGCAGATCGTTATACCAATTGTGTGGGAAAGGATCCCTTGTTGCTAATAGAAAAATGTGGTGGGTTCCCTCTGATGACTGTATGTTAGAATAACTAATGTTTGACTTGATTTTGAATACATCAGTGTCGTTTAGATTTCAACATTCAACAAATTCTCGCTTCCTTTTCTAAATAGGATGAGAGAAAACATGTTTTTGAACAAAAGGCTGTATGTTAGAATAACTAATGTTTGACTTGATTTTGAATACATCAGTGTCGTTTAGATTTTAACATTCAACAAATTCTCGCCTCCTTTCCAAATAGGATGAGAGAAAACATGTTTTTGAACAAAGCCAGATTATCATGTGTCTTTTTATCTGCACTGTTACACTATGCTCAATGGGTAGGTGTAAACCACTTGCACCAACCAGTGATCCATAACTGGTTCAACAAAGGTCATGGTTTGTGCTATCCTGCCTGTGAGAAGCGCAAATAAAAGATCCTTTGCTGCTAATCGGAAACAGTAGCCCATGTAGTCTGACGCCATATAACCGTAAATAAAATGTGTTGAGTGCGTCGTTAAATAAAACTTTTTTCTTATTTTTTTCTTGTTACACTACGTTTTTGTGGATTATATTTTGACATGCACACATCATTTCAAGGGTGGGACATAGCTCTGGTACAGCGCTTGCTTGATGCGTGGTCGGTCTAGGATCGAACCCCGTCGGTGGGCCCATTGGGCTAATTCTCGTTCCAGCCAGTGCACCACGGCTGGTATATCAAAGGTCGTGGTATGTGCTATTCTGTCTGGGATGGTGCATATAAAAGACCCCTTGCTGCTAATGGAAAAGAGTAGCCCATGAAGTGCCAATAGTGGATTTTCTCTCAATATCTGTGTGGTCCTTAACCATATGTCCGATGCCATATAACTGTAAATAAAATGTGTTGAGTGCATTGTTAAATAAAACATTTCCTTACATCCTTCATTTCAACTTTATTTTCATGGCTATATTCAATTAAGGCTATCTGTGCTGTCTGTCCAGGACAGTGGGTTAGTTGTTAGTGGTTAGTGGTTAGTGGTTAGTCTGAGAGAAGAGAGTGTAGTGATCTTTCACCTACCCATTGAGTCGATAAAACTCGCTCTGGGTGGCAGCCGGTACCAGGCTGCAAACCCAGATACCTACAATTTTTGTGCTTAATAAGGTTCAAGCATGCTGTCCTGGGCACACACCTCAGCTGTTTGGGCCCAATTGTTCAAAGCATAGTTAATTTAACCCAGGGTTAGTCTAATATTTTCCTTTTTAATTAGTTTTGCACAAATACAAAATAGACTTTAGATTTGTTTATGTACCTTTGGTTGTTCTAAATCAAGTTTGAAAATCATGTCTTCAATTATTATTTGTATTGATTCAGTTCTTGACCGGCCTCGGTGGCGTCGTGGTTAGGCCATCGGTCTACAGGCTGGTAGGTACTGGGTTCGGATCCCAGTCGAGGTATGGGACTTTTAATCTAGATACCGACTCCAAACCCTGAGTGAGTGCTCTGCAAGGCTCAATGGGTAGGTGTAAAACCACTTGCACCGACCAGTGATCCATATCTGGTTCAACAAAGGCCATGGTTTGTGCTATCCTGCCTGTGGGAAGCGCAAATAAAAGATCCCTTGCTGCTAATCGGAAAGAGTAGCCCATGTAGTGGTGACAGCGGGTTTCCTCTCAAAATCTGTGGTCCTTAACCATATGTCTGATGCCATATAACCGTAAATAAAATGTGTTGAGTGCGTCGTTAAATAAAACATTTCTTTCTTGATTTAATTCTTGGTTTTGAACATTTATGTTAACAATTGGTTAAGCTAACTAACATTTAAACAGCCCTGTCTGTCCAGGACAGTGGGTTAGTTGTTAGTTGGTTAGTGGTTAATGAGAGAAGAGGGTGTAGTGGTCTTACACCTACCCATTGAGTCATTAAAACTCGCTCTGGGTGGGAGCCGTTACCAGGCTGCGAACCCTGTACCTACCAGCCTGTAGTCTGATGACAGTGGTTTAGTTGTTAGTTGTTAGTAGTTAGTGAGAGAGAAGAGGGTGTAGTTGTCTTACACTTACCTATTGAGTCGTTAAAACTCGCTCTGGGTGGTAGCCGTTACCAGGCTGCGAACCTTGTACCTACCAGCCTGTAGTCCGATGGCTTAACCACAGTACCACCGAGGCCGGTATATATCGTCGGAGGTGGGCAAAATGCATATACTACTCGTACATCTATGCAGCAATTGAATTGTACCATGCCCCTAATAAGTGACGCTACATGACGCGATCGGGAAATTTGGCTCTTCATTTCATCTTATTTTCGTGCTTATATCCAATTATGGTTCAAGCATGCTGTCACGGGCACACACCTCAGCTATCTGGGTTGTCTGTCCAGGACAGTGGGTTAGTTGTTAATTATTAGTGAGAGAGAAGAGGGTGTAGTGGTCTTACACCTACCCATAGAGTCATTAAAACTCGCTCTGGGTGGGAGCCGGTACCAGGCTGCGAACCCAGTACCTACCAGCCTTATGTCCCGATGGCTTAAACATGACAACACTGAGACTGGTTAACAGAAGCAGATTTTTCATGTGTGTTTTATTTGCACACAACGCCTACAAGGATCTGCAACTAATTTCCGGTTACACTACGTTTTTGTGGATTACATTTTGACATGCACATTTCATTTCAACTTTATTTTCATGCTTATATCCAATTAAGGCTATCTGGGTTAGTTGTTAGTGATTAGTGGTTAGTGAGAGAGAAGAGGGTGTAGTGGTCTTATACCTACCCATTGAGTCGTTAAAATTCACTCTGGGTGGGAGCAGGTACCAGGCTGCGAACCCAGTACCTATACGAGCCTTATGGCACTACTGAGGCTGGTTAACAAAAACAGAGTTTTCACATGTTTTTTTATTTGCACACAATGCTCAGTGATCTGCAACTAATTTCCTGTTACACTATGTTTTTGTGGATTACAGTTTGACATGCACATTGATCACTTTCCGGCAGAAAACTTCAAGCCAGAGCTTTTGAAGTTACGGTTCTCACATGCCATGCAGAGATTCAGCCTGCAATTACGGGCTTATGTAATGCTAACTTGGTCATTTTGGCTGCTCCGGGAGCGGAAGCGATTGTCTGTTGTTTTTTTAACTGTTAATTTTGAGAAAATATGTTTGTGGTGTCAATCATTGTTGGTTTTTTGAATGTGAGAAAACTGGTGGGATTACGAGTGTGTGTTTGTATTACTGCCGATGGGTGTTGGTTTAGTCAAATGATATAATCGTGATATACTGCGTCCTGTGGATCATCATCATGTCAGAGATTCGGGGATGGGGGTGGGGTTGGGGGGGGTGTTAGGTTCCTGTATACTGAACCAATTGCCATTGGTAATGATGTTAATGTTTTATAATTATCTTATGTTCCTGTACACTATATCATTTGCCATTGGTAATGATGTTGAATGTTATATAATTATGTAGGTTCCTGTATACTAATTCATTCGCCATTGGTAATGATGTTAATGTTTTGTAATTATGTAGGTTCCTGTACACTAAATCATTCGCCATTGTTAATGATGTTAATGTTTTGTAATTATGTAGGTTCCTGTACACTAATTCATTTGCCGTTGGTAATGATGTTAATGTTTTGTAATTATGTAGGTTCCTGTACACTGAATCATTTGCCATTGGTAATGATGTTAATGTTTTGTAATTATATAGGTTCCTGTACACTAAATCATTTGCTGTTGGTAATGATATTAATGTTTTGTAATTATGTAGGTTCCTGTACACTGAATCATTTGCCGTTGGTAATGATGTTAATGTTTTGTAATTATGTAGGTTCCTGTACACTGAATCATTTGCCGTTGTTAATGATGTTAATGTTTTGTAATTATGTAGGTTCCTGTACACTGAATCATTTGCCATTGGTAATGATGTTAATGTTTTGTAATTATGTACACTAAATCATTTGCCGTTGGTAAAGATGTTAATGTTTTGTAATTATGTACACTAAATCATTTGCCGTTGGTAATGATGTTAATGTTTTGTAATTATGTACACTAAATCATTTGCCATTGGTAATGATGTTAATGTTTTGTAATTATGTACACTAAATCATTTGATCATCCATAATCTACAAAACTAAATTGCCAGGAAAACCCATCTCGGAGCATCTTTATTTCAAGGGTGGAACGTAGCCCAGTGGTAAAGGTAGTACTAAAGCAAATAACTTCCAGCTGGGTCAAAGTTCAAAGTGCACCCAACTTTTGATAGAGAAGTGAAAACCACAAGTCCTGTGATTGGTGATAAATGTGAATGTATTGGTTGTAGTGGGCCCATTGGGCTATTTCTCGCTCCAGGTAGTGCATCACGACTGGTATATCAAAGGTCATGGTATGTGCTATTCTATCTGTGGGATGCATGGTACATATAAAAGATCCCTTGCTGCTAATGGGAAAATGTAGTGGGTTTCGTCTCTAAGACTATATGTAGAAATTACCAATGGTTTGACATTCCATAGCCGATGATTACTGAGTCAGTGTGCCCTAGTAGTGTCATCAAACAAAACAGACACCTCAGCTAAATCAATAGTGATGTCATTAAATAAAACAAACAAACTTGTTTTAAAAATGTTTCAGGGAGTTTCAGGGAGCATGCCCCTAAATTCCCCTACAGATCTCGCTCCCTTTTGGGAGTTTGACTTATTTGACTTAGACAAATTTAAATTGACCTTTTTAGAATTTTGTGACACCACCTTATGATCTATCTACTGGAAAGATAATACTGTTGTCTACATGACAGATAGTATTATAAAAAAAAGAAATATTAAAAATAATAATTAAACAAATATTTTTAAATTAAAAAAATTAAACAGAAGATGTCTGTGTGTGTGTGTGCATGTGTGCGTGCATGTGTGTGTGTGTGTGTGTGTGTGTTCGTGCTCATGTGTGGGAACCCTTAGATAAAAAACCCAGAATGAATATAATGATGATCTGTCTATTGGAATCTGTTGTTTAACGTTGATACTATTGTCTATACAACAGATGGCAGACATTCATGGCTCCCTCAGACAGCTGCTTGATTCCAACATCTTCACCTTGACATACGTTTCAGCACATTGTTTAAAACATTATATGTAAAATTAATATTCCTTGAAATAACACAAATATCTTATCACTTGGTTCCTATTTCTTTCAGATTTGACATTTCCAATAGCAGATAACTTTCTACAAACAGGCACCGATGTTTGTAACCGATCTTTGACACCAATGAGTTTTTCATGTCTGAAGGTAAGTCTACTTTTTTTAATATTGCAGTTTCGTTGTTTATTCAGATTTTTAAAGCTGGTGTTTGGGTGTCACTGTGTGTTTTGTTTATCCTGGCATGCTGCATTCCAATCTCTCTATCTGTGAATGTGTTTTGGGAAGATCTGACGTCTATTGTTATGTTGCTTTGGTTTACGTAACTCACGATTTGTGGAAGTTGGGACGTAGCCCAGTTGTAAAGCACTTGCTTGATGCACAGACAGCCTGGGATGACTGGTCCATTGGGCTATTTCTCGTTCCAGCCAGTGCTCCACAACTGGTGTAACAAAGGCCGTGGTAAGTATTATCCTGTCTGTGGGATGGTGCATATAAAAGATCCCTTGCTGCTAATCGAAAAGAGTAGCCCATGAAGTGGCGACAGTGGATTTTCTCTCTCAATATCTAAGTGGTCCTTAACCATATGTCTGACGCCATATAACCATAAACAAAATGTGTTGAGTGCGTCGTTAAATAAAACATTTCTTCTTCTTCTTCTTCTTCTTCACGCTTTGTGGAGGGCAGGAAGTAAAGCTTGATGATTGTTCCATTGAACTATTTCTCGCTCCAGCCAGTGCACCACGACCGTGGTAGGTGCTGTCCTGTCTGGGATGTAGCCCAGTGGTAAAGTGCTCGTCTGATGCATAGTTGGTCTAGGATCGATCCCCGTCAGTGGATCCATTGAACTATTTCTCATTCCAGCCAGTGCACCACGACTGGTATATCAAAGACCGTGGTATGTGCTGTCCTGTCTGGGATGTAGCCCAGTGGTAAAGTGCTCGCCTGATGCATAGTTGGTCTAGGATCGATCCCCGTCAGTGGATCCATTGGACTATTTCTCATTCCAGCCAATGCAGCACAACTGGTATATCAAAGGCCGTGATATGTGTTATCCTGTCTATGGGATGGTACAAATAAAATATCCTTTGCTACTAACGAAAATGTTTTGCAGGTTTCCTGTCTAAGACAGTAAAAATTTCCAAAAGCTTTATATCCAATAACCAATGATTCATAAATCAATATGCTCTAGTGGTGTTGTTAAATAAAACAAACTTTAACTGTTTCTTTGTCACTGCCAGTTTTTTCCCTATCCCAACCAGTGTTTCATGACTGTTACATCAAAGACCATGGCATATCAAAATATACTATCCTGTCTTTGGCAATATGTGCATTTAAAAAAATCCATGCCTGCTTTATCACTAGGAACAGCTCGAGTGGTTTTTACTTTTTCTCGATCACATAACATATGTTATCTTATACATGAAATAGCTGTTTGATGCGCGATCAGTCTGGGATCGATCCCCATCAGTGGGCCCATTGGGCTATTTCTCGTTCCAGCCAGTGCACCACAAATGGTATATCAAAGGCTGTGGTATGTCTGTGGGATGGTGCATATAAAAGATGCCTTGCTGCTAATCGAAGAGTGGCAACAGCGGGTTTCCTCTCTCAATGTTTGTGTGGTCCTTAACCATATGTCTGACGCCATATAGCCGTAAATAAAATGTGTTGAGTACATCGTTAAGTAAAAGATTTTGTTCTGAAATGGCTGTAGTTTAAAATGTGCTGAGGTGGTATGCAAATATTCCTTTCCTTTTTCCACAATCTCTCTGTCTGTCTGTGTGTGTCTCTCTCTCTCTCTCTGTCTCTCTCTCTCTCTCTATCTCTCTCTCTCTCTCTCTCTGTCTCTGTCTCTCTTTCTCTCTGTCTGTGTGTCTCTCACTCTCTCTCTGTCTGTCTCTCTTTCTCTCTCTCTCTTTCTCTCCCTCTCCCCTCTCCTCCCTCTCCTCCCTCTCCCTCTCCCTCCCCTCCCCTCTCTCTCTCTCTCTCTCCTCTCTCTCTCTCTCTCCGTCTCTCCGTCTCTGTCTTTCTCTCCGTCTCTCTCTCTCTCTCTCTCTCTCTCTCTCTCTCTCTCTCTCTCTCCCACTCAAAATGCAGATTACAAGTTGCTGTAACCAAATAGCCATGGTTTAAAATGTGCTGATGTGTCATTAAACAAACAATCTGTTTTTTCTGTTAACTAATTTTGACAGATAAAACCCTCAATTGTAACTGACATACGGCTGTTTAACATTCACTGAAGTATAAAATACAGTCGTTTGATTCGCTGCCTGATACTGCACCCAACCGGATGTCTTGATTTTAATGCAGTGGGTTCCAGTCTGCTAAATGGTTTCTCTGATTTATACCTGTGGAACATTTTTATGACTTCCTGATGTATTTTATACTGCAGTACGGATCAAGCCAGCCGTATACGTAAAAACAAAATGACCCAGTAAATTAAAAAATCTTAGGCAAATTAAACCACCATCACTGAAGTGTATTTTGTTCTTGTCAATCAAGTTTGTTTTGTTATTGTCTTCAGTTCAAGTTTGTTTTGTTTAACGACACCACTAGAGCACATTAATCAAGTAATCATCGACTGTTGGATGTCCTCTGAGGAAACCCATTATATTTTTCTATTAGCACTAAGGAATCTTTTGCATGTACTTCCCACAGCCAAGACAGCACATACCATGTCCTTTGATAAATCAGTCATGGTTGGGATGGAGGAAAAAACCCAATCGGAGTATGGGTCCATTGAGAGGGTTTGATCTTGCGATCGTGCTATCGACAGTCCCCCTTCTCCCAAGATATAATTGGGTCATGGAATGGAAATTATGAATGAATGAATGTTTAATGACACCCCAGCACAAAAATACACAACGGCTATTGGCCCTAGTTTCTTTTTTCTCTCTTTCTTATAGTTATTTTCATGCTCATATTCAATTAAGGTTTAAGCACGCTGTCCTGGGCACATACCGTGGCTACATGGCTGTCTGTCCTGGACAGAAGATTAGTGGTTAATGAGAGAGAAGTTGGTATATAGTGGGAGCTAGTGCCAGTACCGGGAGGCGAACCCAGTACCTACCTACCTTAAAGACACTTGTCGAGACCCATGAAACCAATTAAAATGTTAAGGGAATGTCTATGACAAGGTCACCACTGCTGGCTACTTAATATAAACGATATGGAAGCCAGTTCCCTTCTGCAAAGAATATGTTAGTTGATATCCTGACACAGTTGCATCTGCTTGTTCTTATTAGATGGGTGGGTACCGACCTCGGTGGCATCGTGGTTAGGCCATCGGTCTACAGGCTGGTAGGTACTGGGTTCGGATCCCAGTCGAGGCATGGGATTTTTAATCCAGATACTGACTCCCAACCCTGAATGAGTGCACCGCAAGGCTCAATGGGTAGGTGTAAACCACTTGCACTGACCAGTGATCCATAACTGTTTCAGAAAATGCCATGGTTTGTGCTATCCTGCCTGTGGGAAGTGCAAGTAAAAGATCCCTTGCTGCCTGTCGTAAAAGAGTAGCCTATATGGCAACAGTGGGTTTCCTCTAAAAAACAGTGTCAGAATGACCATATGTTTGACATCCAATAGCTGATGTTAAGATAAAAAATCAATGTGCTATAGTGGCGTTGTTAAATAAAACAAATAAAGAATCTGACGACTTAACCAGTACATTACCCAGGCCAGTGCAACCTCTAAAGTGAAAATACAACTGGGATGCCAGCCCAGATCCCACCAGGAAATAGGCGGGATCCTGCTACTCTGTGAACATCTAGGCTTTAAAGACTTTTTTGTTTGTGAGATACATCATTTCCAGCATTGTACTTGCAAGACAGCGCTTGGTTCAAGAGAACTTAATGTTGGCCATGTTTTCTATCACGTCTGCCAGATAGACTATGTCCAGGTTTTTGATGTGTATCATTTGTAGTTGGGGCGGGTGTGTGTGTGTGTGTGTGTGGGGGGGGGGGGGGGGGGGGGGGGGGGGGTAGAGGATAAATAACCTTCTTTGTCTGGTAGTATACTTGGGGCCAAAACTTCATCAAAATGAACACAGTAAAATGGCAGTGTTCGAAGTAAGCACTTGTCCATTTGTCTTGACAAGTGGAAATTTGCTCTGACCAAGTGGTTGTCCAGAGGACAAGTAAATATTTATAATGCTGTTTCAGTTTGAGCAGTGAAAAAACCCCATTGTCCTTGCACTTGAATACAACTAACATCTTATTTGGACAAGTGATATGTGTAACAGATAAAAATCAACCTCCACTTAGGGGATTTGAACCACAGACTCTCAGTACGAGAGTCCAGTGCTCTACCAACTGAGCTAATAGGGAAATTCCCACTAGCTACTGCCAGTAGGAGCACTTTATACCAACACTACTACATACTCCCCCCTCAAGTGAAGCTACGTCCCGGAGCTGTGGGCCACGGGCAGTTGAACTGTTACGGGTCCTGACTGGGTTATAATTGTATTCTTGTGTTAAGGAAACACCCAGTCCCTACGTCGGCTCCAAATGTAACAGATAAAAATCAACCTCCACTTAGGGGATTTGAACCACAGAATCTCAGTACGAGAGTCCAGTGCTCTACCAACTGTGCTAATAGGGAAATTCCCACTAGCTACTGCCAGTAGGAGCACTTTATACCAACACTACTACATACTCCCCCCTCAAGTGAAGCTACGTCCCGGAGCTGTGGGCCACGGGCAGTTGAACTGTTACGGGTCCTGACTGGGTTATAATTGTATTCTTGTGTTAAGGAAACACCCAGTCCCTACGTCGGCTCCAAATGTAACAGATAAAAATCAACCTCCACTTAGGATATTTGAACCACAGACTCTCAGTACGAGAGTCCAGTGCTCTACCAACTGAGCTAATAGGGAAATTCCCACTAGCTACTGCCAGTAGGAGCACTTTATACCAACACTACTACATACTCCCCCCTCAAGTGAAGCTACGTCCCGGAGCTGTGGGCCACGGGCAGTTGAACTGTTACGGGTCCTGACTGGGTTATAATTATACCAACACTACTACATATGTATTATTGTTGGACATGTAGATTTCTAGATGTACACGTACTTGTATGGTGGATTAGTGAATAATTCTTCTTATTGATATCACTGAATGTGGCATGTTGGAGTTGAAGAAGTATATTTACATAAAGCTTTGAAAAATTCGTGTTTCTGGCTGGGGATGGTGGGGAGGCTAACATACATGTATCTTAATTAATGTTTTTGGACATGTTCTGGTAAACATACAATTTTTTAAAGGCCCTATCAATCACATTTATTTTGTTCGTGAGATCTCTCTGTAGGCAAGTTGGTTTTGTTTAACGACACAGTTAGAGAACATTGCTTTAGCTGATGATTAAATACATTACTGTTCTCTAGTGGTGTCATTAAACAAAAGCAAACTTTAGCTTTAAGAGCACAAGTTTATTTTCCTCTAACGACATTTGCTTTAAAGAACTTTAATGTGTTTTTATAACCATTTTTGGGCAGTATCCCAGTTGGATACTAACATTTCAAAATCTGGTATCCCACCTGATAATTTAGTATCCCACTTAAATGAAATTCATAAATAACATTGTAACAAACGTGGATGACACTGTTACTTAACTTCACTAATAAATGACGACTTTCATTGTTTCAGCGAAAAAAATAAAAACGCAGGATTAAAAAAAACAAAAAAAACAACAAACCCTCCCCACCCCAAAAAAAACCCCAACACCAACAACAACAACAACACAAAAACAAACCCATTAGGCCTATATGGTATCCCGGTGGGATACTGGGTTCTTGAAGTCTGGTATCCAAAATTAAATTCTGGTATCCCCGGAATATCGGGATACCGTTATTCTCGAACACTGATTTTTAAAACAACTCTTTTCTTTTTTTCTTTAATAAGATATTTTCGGAGATAACAGTTGCAATAACTTGTCTTTTATGTGAGTGTGTAGCTGTATATATTTCAGTTATTTCTGTATTTACTGGGATGTCTTTTATGTGAGTGTGTAGCTGTATATATTTCAGTTATTTCTGTATTTACTGGGATGTCTTTTATGTGAGTATGTAGCTGTATATATTTCAGTTATTTCTGTATTTACTGGGATGTCTTTTATGTGAGTGTGTAGCTGTATATATTTCAGTTATTTCTGTATTTACTGGGATGTCTTTTATGTGAGTGTGTAGCTGTATATATTTCAGTTATTTCTGTATTTACTGGGATGTCTTTTATGTGAGTGTGTAGCTGTATATATTTCAGTTATTTCTGTATTACTGGGATGTCTTTTATGTGAGTGTGTAGCTGTATATATTTCAGTTATTTCTGTATTTACTGGGATGTCTTTTATGTGAGTGTGTAGCTGTATATATTTCAGTTATTTCTGTATTTACTGGGATGTCTTTTATGTGAGTGTGTAGCTGTATATATTTCAGTTATTTCTGTATTACTGGGATGTCTTTTATGTGAGTGTGTAGCTGTATATATTTCAGTTATTTCTGTATTTACTGGGATGTCTTTTATGTGAGTCTGTAGCTGTATATATTTCAGTTATTTCTGTATTTACTGGGATGTCTTTTATGTGAGTGTGTAGCTGTATATATTTCAGTTGTTTCTGTATTTACTGGGATGTCTTTTATGTGAGTGTGTAGCTGTATATATTTCAGTTATTTCTGTATTTACTGGGATGTCTTTTATGTGAGTCTGTAGCTGTATATATTTCAGTTATTTCTGTATTTACTGGGATGTCTTTTATGTGAGTGTGTAGCTGTATATATTTCAGTTATTTCTGTATTACTGGGATGTCTTTTATGTGAGTGTGTAGCTGTATATATACTAAAACGCAAAAGAAACGCAGGTCCTGAAAATGCGAAAGAATTGCACTTTGTAAAGCAGTATCTTTGGTGGAATTGAACCTCAACTGTGTTAAAGGACATGGCACACACCCACACCGCAGTCCCACCTGCGTGTCAATTTCATTACCTGTGTGACGTCACGAATTCTCAAAACACGTTGTTTGCACGTGCTGGATCATCCGTATCATGAATCCAGTGCAAACACACTCATTGAAATGCTTATAAAGCCTACACACCTGGATTTAATCGCATAAATTCAATTTGAGTAGTGACAGACAACAGAATCACATTTTAAAAATGCCGCGACTGACGCAACTCCAGCGAGGGATGGCCATCGGGATGTTGCAAGCCGGACAGACCCGTACTGCTGTAGCCAGACAATTGGGATGTCATGTTTCGACAATCGCACGCCTTTCTCAACGTCACCAAATCACTGGATCTGTGAACGATCGACCACGCCACCGGCCGCCCGAGGGTGACAACCGCAGCCCTAGACCGGTACATCCGGGTGACCCCACCTTAGGAATCGGATGCTGCCAGCAGCTAACACCGCTCACCAGGTGCGTGGTCCACGTGGTCCAGTGTCCGCCGATACCGTCCGACGCCGTCTGAGGGCAGCAGGACTCCGTAACCGCCGTCCTTATGTGGGACCAATATTGACCCCTCGGCACCGCCAACAACGTCAACAGTGGGCGCAACAACATCAAAGATGGCGACGTGGCCAGTGGCAACAAGTTCTGTTTACTGATGAGAGCCGTTACAATGTTTCCAACGCTGATGGCCGAATCCGAGTATGGCGACGTCGACATGAACGTTACTCCGACTGCTGCGTTCTGCAGGCCGACCGATGGGGCGGGGGTAGTGTGATGGTGTGGGGTGGGTTCTCATTCAACCACAGAACACAACTTCATGTGTTCAGACAACGCGTTAATGCCGCCGTGTACCAAAATGACGTCATCAACAATCACGTCGTTCCCTTCTTTGCCGCTCACCCACGTGTGCGCTTGCTGCAGCAAGACAATGCCAGGCCGCACACTGCCAGGGCAACACAGGCGTTGCTGGCTCAGCACAACATCCCAACGTTGCCGTGGCCAGCCTTATCACCGGACATGGCGCCTATCGAACACGTCTGGGATGAAATCGGACGTCGCCTTCAGGCTCGCGGACAACCTCAGAATATGCAGGCGCTGGAGGCAGCATTGGTCCATGAATGGAACTCACTCCCTCAGGCATTCTTTCAACGGCTTGTCAACTCAATGAGGAGACGTTGCACTGCCTGTTTGAATGCCCAGGGTGGTCACACGCGATACTGACTTTGACAATGCTACAGGTCGTCTCTTTCACATTTTTAACATGGACCCCCACCCTACTTTATGACATGAAACAATAGCCAAAAAGGAATTCAATCACAAATTTCCAACACCAATGTGTGCCGAATTGGTGTAGCTCCAAAATAAATGTTGAAATCTTCATTTTCGTTTTGTTTTTTTAATATTTTATATCCAATTTAATGAGAACCTGCGTTTCTTTTGCGTTTTAGTATATTTCAGTTATTTCTGTATTTACTGGGATGTCTTTTATGTGAGTGTGTAGCTGTATATATTTCAGTTATTTCTGTATTTACTGGGATGTCTTTTATGTGAGTGTGTAGCTGTATATATTTCAGTTATTTCTGTATTTACTGGGATGTCTTTTATGTGAGTGTGTAGCTGTATATATTTCAGTTATTTCTGTATTTACTGGGATGTCTTTTATGTGAGTGTGTAGCTGTATATATTTCAGTTATTTCTGTATTTACTGGGATGTCTTTTATGTGAGTGTGTAGCTGTATATATTTCAGTTATTTCTGTATTTACTGGGAAACATTGAAGATACAGGGGCAGAAAGTAGCCCAGTGGTTAACCACTCA
This sequence comes from Gigantopelta aegis, assembly GCF_016097555.1. Lineage (NCBI taxonomy): Eukaryota > Metazoa > Mollusca > Gastropoda > Neomphalida > Peltospiridae > Gigantopelta > Gigantopelta aegis. The sequence continues at coordinate 27,973,475 of NC_054709.1, read as the reverse complement.
CCTGATGCACGGTTGACTGGGATCAATCCCTGTCAGTGGGCCCATAGGGCTATTTCTCAAACCAGCCAGTGCACATATTTTCCTTATTTGCAAGGGATCTTTTATATGCACCATCTCACAGACAGAATAGCACATACTGCGGCCTTTGATATACTCAGCCAGTGCACTACGACTTGTATATCAAAGGCTGTGGTATGTACTATCCTGTCTGGAATGGTGCATATAAAAGATATCTTGAAACTAATTACAAAATGTAGCTGGTTTCTTCTCTAAGAGTATTTGTTAAAATTACCAAATGTTTGATAACCAATAGCAGATGATTAATAAATCAGTGTGCTCTAGTGTTGTCGTTAAACAAAACAAACTTTTAGTTTTAAGAGCACAAGTTTATTTTCCTCTAGATAATGACATTCACTTTAAAGAACTTTAAAAGTGTTGTTATAACCATTTCTTTTACCATCCTTTATTTTTTTCTTTAATAAGGTATTTCAGAGATAACAGTTCCAATAACTTATCTTTTATGTGAGTCTGTGGCTGTATATATTTCAGGTATTTTTTGGCATGTACTAGGCTACATTGAAGATATATCGCCTCAAAGTTTACTGAGATCTCCAATAAACATGTTGCTGGTATTTTAATTGGTATATGCACGTTTGTGATAGAGATGGGGCCATGACCATTGGTGTTTCATCATGTTTAATAAGACGTATGTCTCAGTTTCTAACACATATATCGTACTAATTAATCTGTTGCTTTGCCATCATGTGAACCATGAAAAAAAAAAGGGTCCCTTTAACAATGCATTCAACTTAAAAAAAAAATAATAAAAAAATAAAAAAATGCGACGGTGTCCTGATTACTGGGCAATTGACGATCATTGTTCAACTAATTAAGCAGCCCGTCATTCAGTCAAATCCCAATCCGGTGTAGACAGAGGTAATAAATGCATGAACGGTTCTTTCGTTCTTGATTTTTGATCCGGAGTCCGGAGTAGACAGAGTACGGATTATAGGCAGAGATTTATACCTAAGAGATAAATGTTACCTGGACGGGGCTTTAGAAATGGACAGAGTCCACTGTGTGTATATATATATATATATATATATATATATACATATATTATATATAATTCTTCAAAAAAAGAAGGGGAACCTGAAATATTAATGTTAATATCAGCTATTAGACCGAACATACGTTTTGACCACAGACAACCTAGTAAAGAACGTTCAGGTCTGTTTATCAACACACCGAAACACATTCCACAGTTTGCATGTGCATGGGGTGTCATTCTTGATTTTGACAATTTCCAGAAAGGTTGATTAATCACTGTGGAACATTATTTATGTCAATCTTTTTCATTCTGTTGATCATACAGTTGTTATTGTTTTGTTTTTAGTCATTTTTATTGTTTGAATTTGCGATTTACTCATAAAAAACCCGTCAACTTTCAAATTTCACTGAACTACTGCTTGTAATGTTTGCCCAATTAATTCACTATTATCATATAACCATTCCCCACAGCTAATATAGCTTACAATTTTTGCAATTGTAAATTCTTATTAGAGTCCCCTACTTTTTTTGAAGAGTATATATATATATATATATATATATATATAATATGTATATATATATATATATATAATATGTATATGTGTATGTAAGTATATAGGTAGGTAGGTATACTGTAAATCAGGAAATGTTAGCGAGGATAAATGTTTAACAAATTTAGCAAGACCAAACTAACTTGTGTGATTCTTTTATTGGTGATTAACTATAAAAAGTGTTTAGGTTCACAACACCACTAGAGCACATTGATTTATTAATCATCGGCTATTGGATGTCAAACATTTGGTAATTTTGACATATAGTCTTAGAGAGGAAACCTGCTACAGTTTTTCATCAGTAGCAAGGGGTCTTTTATTTGTACCCCTCAAAAAAGTTTGCTTTGTTTAACGACACCACTAGAGCAAATTGATTTATTAATCATCGGCTATTGGATGTCAAACATTTGATCATTCTGACATATAATCTTAGAGAGGAAACCTGCTACATTTTACCATTAGCAGCAAGGGATCTTTTATATGCACCATTCCACAGACAGGACAGCACATTCCATGGCCTTTGATATACCAGTCGTGGTGCACTGGCTGGCACTAGAAATAGCCCAATAGGCCCACCGACAAGGCCTGTGCTACAACAGCTTGCTCTGAATGTGCACATTAAACCCTCTGACCTGACCTGACCTGACCTGACCTACAAGGATCAGACTGACCACGCCTCAAAAGAAGTACTTTACCACTGAGCTGCGTCCCGCCTCTCGAAAGTATAATATACAGCTAATTTCTTCAGTGAGGGGTGGAATTTAGCTCAGTGGGTTGAGTGCTCGCCTGAAGTGCTTGTGTCGCATGATCGAACCACCTCGGTGGATCCATTCAGCTGATTGGGTTTTTTCTTGTTCCAACCAGTGCACCACAACTGTCCAAAGGCTGTGGTACGTGCTTTCCTGTCTGTGGGAAAGTGGATATAAAAGATCTCTTGCTGCATTATGAAAATGTAGCGGGTTTCCTCTGTTGACTACAAGTCAGAATTGCCAAATGTTTGACATCCAATAGCCAATGATTAATATATCAATGTGCTTTACTGCTTTTGTTAAACAAAACAAAACAAAACAAACAAACAATATAACGGAGGGTAAAAGGCGGAAATCATTCCAGATAACCATGATCTCTAGCCTATTCTGTAGATCAAAGTTAGTTTGTTTTGTTTAACGACACCACTAGAGCACATTGATTTATTAATCATTGGCTATTGAATGTCAAACATTTGGTAATTATTAAATATAGAGAGAAAACCCACATTTTTCCATTAGTAGCAAGGGATATTTTATATGCACCATCCCACAGTGTAGCACATACCACAGTGTTTGATATACTAATCATGATGCACTGGCTGGGACGAGAAAAAGCCCAATGGACACACCGACAGGGATCGATCCTAGACCAACTGCGCATCAAGAGAGCAGCTTACAACTGGGCTATGTCGTGCCCTGGTTCTGTAGATCAGTGCAGAAAAGTAAGGGATCTTTTATATGCACCATCCCACAAGATAGCACATACCACAGCCTTTGATATACCAATCGTGATGAACTGGCTGAGATGAGAAATAGCCCAGTAGTTACTATTGGGCTATTTTTCGTCTCATGTGCATTTAAAAAATCTCCTGCTTTTTCAACACACACCTCCTGCTTTCTCTTGACTAATGGTTGACAGGTCTGCAATAGACACACTGATGGGAATCGATCCTATACCGACTGCATATCAAGCAAGTGCTTTACCAAGTGGGCTATGTCCCACCTCAATTCTGTAGATCAGTACAGGAAACTTAGGGATCTTTGATGTACCAGTTGTGGTGCACTGGCTTGGACAAGAAATAGCCCAATAGACCCACCGACGGGGATCGATCCTAGACCCACCGCGCATCAAGCGAGTGCTATGTCCCGCCCCGATTGTGTAGATCAGTGCAGAAAAGTAATTCTCATCAAAGTGCATTGTTTATAATCGTAACAGTGTATCTCATAAACAAGCGCGATGATGTGTTCTACAGATCACAGCTCTGCTACCAATCTCTCATGAAAAAAAAACCCTGGAAGTAGCAGCCATTCTTGTCGGCCATTGTTTCACAAAGTCACCTGCTTAACACATTTACTCATCTCTGCCTTGAGATTTCCTCCCTGGATTCCGCAGGGAAGCAAACTGCTTGAAGGTGTTACTGTCTAGTCTTGAGAGAAATAATCTTGATCGGAGGAGCTGTGTAAGTTATCAGTTTGCAGAGTTTCTTAGCTGTACACAGACGGCAGGAATATTACTCTGTGGTTCAAAGTGGCTGGTGGCACTTCACTGTGATTACCAAGACCCCATCGTTGATAAGCCAAGATAAGTATGGGCTTGGTTAAACACCATTAAAGGTGAGTAAAGCTATTGTTTTGACTTTCTGGTAATTGGATATAAGACCAGTAATAAGTCCAGGAAAACAGATCTTCACTGTATAATTTACTGTGTCCAGATAAACCTCATGACACGGCACGTGTGTAGTAGGGGTGGGTCGGGTGGGGGTGGATTGCAGATGCTTAGATACCCATTGCAACACCCCAGGGTGTGTCTCAAAATTCTCCGATGTATTGAAGTCTTGAATTGGGGTATATTCAGTGTATTTGTGTCTGATAAAGGAAAGGAAAGAATTGTTTAACAGGATCTGCATATTTTAAACTATGGCTAAAAGGTGTTTAATTAACTTATGGATATACTGAGAGAGAGAGAGAGAGAGAGAGAGAGAGAGAGAGAGAGAGAGAGAGAGAGAGAGAGAGAGAGAGAGAGAGAGAGAGAGAGAGGAGAGAGAGAGAGAGAGAGAGAGAGAGAGACAGACAGGGAGAGGGAGACAGAGAGGGAGTCAGAGAAAGAGAGAGGGAGCGAGAGAGAGCGAGGGAGGGAGGAAGAGAGAGGGGCAGAGAGGGAGGGGCAGAGAGGGAGAGGTGTGATCGATCATGCTCGATAAAGATGCATGTTGAATAAGTGACATTGGATGTTTTTGGAGAGGAGAGGAAAGGAATGTTTGTTAATGATAACTCAGTACATTGTTTAATTTATGTTAATTGTGGTCTAATACTTGGTTACTTTAACACTTGAAAGAGATATTGAGAGAGAGACATAGAGAAAGAGAGAGACAGAGAGAGAGAGAGAGAGCAATAGAGAGGAAGGAAGGGAAGGAGGGAGAAAGGGTTGAAATGAGATAAACGGAGAGAAAGAATAAGAGAGAAAATTAATAAGATAGATACAGATTGAGAGAGAACTCTCACCACACACTACACTTACAAAAACAGCAAGGTATCCTTTTGTATGTATTTTGCCATAGACAGGACAGTACATACCATGAATGTTTATGTACCAGCTGGCACTTCGACTATAATATAATAGGGTTTAAAAGGGAGATGGAGAAGGAGGGTGAGAGAGGGAAGGGAAGAGAGAGATGAAGATAGAGGGAGAGTTAAGAGAGAGGTTGAGGTTGGTTTAGTACCGTAATATTACACCTCCCTACTGAACTGTTATTTATAACTCAATCTGGGTGGAAGCCGGTACCTGGGTGCGAACTCAGTACCCATCAGCTTTTAAGGCCCATGGAGTCCCATTGAACTGAACACCTACTACCATTAAAACAGTGGTTTACTAAGTAACCTCTTGTGGCAGAGCGGCAACAGTGTATATGTATTATGTATGGACGGACATCTGTTTTAGAGTGTAGGGGTAATTGTGTGGAAGCTGTTTACTTACTCAGGCTTACAGACCAGTGGATGAAAAAATATACTGTGTTGTGAGATATATCATGGATACAACACTATTAGACTCCCATCATACGTAGGGCTGAATGTTGCCCAGTGGTAAAGTGCTCGCTTGATGTGCTGTCAGTCTAGGATCGATCCCTGTTGTTGGGCCGATTGGGCTATTTCTCATTCTAGCCAGTGTACCAGAATTTTTTAGTTATCAGCTACTGAATGTCAATAATTTGGTAATTTTGACATACATGTAGTCTTAGAGAGGAAATCTGCTACATTTTTCCATTAGTAGCAAGGGATCTTTTATATGTACCGTCCCACAAGACAGGATAGCACACACCACAGCCTTTGATATACCAGTCTTAGTGCACTGGCAAATAGAGAAATAGCCCAATGGGTCCATCGACGGGGATTGATCCTAGACTGATTGTGCATCAGGCGAGTGCTTTATCACTGGGTTACGTCATGCCTCCCATGGATAATCTTTGAGTCATGTGAGAAAACTCTGATGGGGATTGATCGTAGACTGACGATGCATTATGCATGTGCTTTATCGTTGGGCTACGTCTGCTTCCCTTCAAACTCCAGGTGGCAAACTTGCTACCTTTTTAAAAAAAAAAATTGGTAGTAGAATGGCATCACAGGGGATGTTGTCTTCTTCTAAGGTAGAAAGTTAAACATTGCGTTTCCCCGAGTTAATTTCTACATTTGCTGTAATGTTTTTGTATGCTCCGCTGTGTATAAACAGTGGAGGGGAGACACCTTCACTGTCTGGTAAAGTTCAGTGTTCTTAGAGCCCCAGGATACTACAAGAAGGAAATGTAACAGAATTACAACAATGCTTTTGGCTGTGTTGGAAGAGCAGCAGCTGCCCTGCAGGGAAGTGCATAACTCGTTTTCCCCGGGTGGGGGTGGGGTTGGCGGTGAGGGAGAGATTAGTAGACCATTGCCACACAACTAGAACATCAGATGTTGTGGTAAAAGTGGTACAGAGCTCGTCTGATACACAGTTGGTCCAGAATTGATCTCTGTACAGGAGTCAGGATGTAGCCCAGTGGTAAGGCACTCGCTTGATGTGCTGTCAGTTTGGGATCGATCCCCGTCGGTGGGCCCATTGGGTTATTTCTTGTACCAGCCAGTGCACCACAACTGGTATATCAAAGGCTGTGGTATGTGTTATCCTGTGTGTGTGGGGGGGGGGGGGGGGGTTTTAGTAGACCATTATCCCATAACTAAAGAGCTCATCTGATGAATTGATCTCTGTATGGGGGGGTGGGTGGGACATAGTCCAGTGGTAAGGCACTCGCTTGATGTGTGGTCAGTTTGGGATCGATCCCCGTCGGTGGGCCCATTGAGTTATTTCATGTACCAGCCCGTGTACCATGACTAGTATATCAAAGGCTGTGATATGTGATATCCCATTTTGTGCTAAAGTGGTACAGAGCTTGCCTGATACACAATTGGTCCAGAATTGATCTCAGTACGAGGTCGGGATGTAGCCCAGTGGTAAAGCGCTCGCTTGATGTGCAGTCGGTTTCGGATAAATGCCCATCGGTGGGCACAGTGGATGATTTCTCATTCCAGCCAGTGTACCATGACTGGTTTATCAAAGGTCATGGTATGTGCTGTTCTGTCCATGGGATGGTGCATATAAAAGACCCTATGCTACTAACAGAAAAATGTAGCAGATTTCTATATGGTTCCTAACCATGTCAAATGCCATATACCGATAACTGAAAATTAAAATATCTTTAGTGCATTGTTAAATAAAATAATGCACATTGTCTTTCTTTTACTTCTCGTTCCAACCAGTGCACCACAATTGGTCAAAGGTATGTGCTTTCCTGTCTGTGAAAAAGTGCATATAAAAGATCTCTTGCTGCATTAGGAAAAATAAAGCGGGTTTTCTCTGATGACTGCAAGTCAGAATTACCAAATATTTGACATAAAATAGCCGATGATCAATCTGCTCTAGTGGTGTTGATAAACAAAAAAAATATAAAACATTTTTTTTTTTCTTCAAAAAGTCATTAAAAATGCTGATTTACTGTTAATTTGATATGATTTGTCCTTTCTTTGGATCATAAACCACACTAAAAAAACTCTTTTGCCTCCCACTCCTCTTCCCCCACCCCCACAAACCTATGGCACTGATCCTAGATCTTTGAAAATAATACGCCTGCAGTTATTGTTAGGGGAAGTGCAAATGTTACATGCATGCCAGTTGGTATTAGCACTTGATTCTTTGCCAAGATGTAAAAACACCCAAGCAAAAAAAAAAATCCTACGAAAGATACAAAAAGCTCATCGGAAACCCATCGAGATGTATTGAAGCCAGAAAAATCTCTTGACTGGCCATGGTACAGGATACGGTGAAAATCTATGATGCAAATACAGGTAACATGACATGATTGACAGGAAGGTCTGTTGGAAGATTGTACTATCGTTGAATATCTTCTGAGGGTAGCAAAAAGAAAAGAAAAAAGGATTACTCAAGGCTGTAAAAGATTCTCGCTTTTCTGTTTTTCTAGTCCCCTACCGATCCAGTCATAAAGAATTGTAGGTTTCGTCTCCATCCTCCTGTCTGTCTGTGTTGTCTGTCTCTGTCTGTCTGTCTGTCTGTCTGTCTGCCTGCCTGCCTGCCTGCCTGCCTGCCTGCCTGCCTGCCTGCCTGCCTGCCTGCCTGCCTGTCTGTTGTCTGTCTGTCTGTCTGTCTGTCTGACTGACTGTCTGTTGTCTGTCTGCTGTCTGTCTGTTGGCTGTCTATGTCTGTCTGTCTGTCGTCTTTCTGTCTGTCCCATATACAATTTTCCGGATCTTTTTTCATGTATTGTTACAGATCGTTTGACTTTCATGGTGATTTACCCAGTTTTGACAGAGTTATAGCCCTTGAACTTAGGAGATACTGAAATATATTTTCAAGATATTGAACTGAAATTTGGTATATAGCTTCAACATGCTCTGTTACAAATTTAGTTTGACTTTCATGGCAGTTTTACCCATTGTTGACAGAGTTATTGCTCTTGATCTTGGTAGATATGGACATTTGTTTTCTAGTCTTCTTGTTTTTAGCAATGCCTCAAGATACTGAGCTGGAATTTTGTGTACAGTGTTATGATGTATCGTATTGTATCCACAAACTTATGTGAGAACGGCCTCGCCAATTCACACAGTTTGCAGATGATTGAGGGTTTTTCATACCCCGATGAACATAAAAGAAATAGCAGACAATACTTGTATTAATTAAATTAATTCATGATTTTTTATTTTTTATATATATATATATCCTACATGAATCCTACATGGGGCAGGACGTAGCCCAGTGGTATAGCACTCGCTTGATGCACAGTCAATCTGGGATTAAATCCCCGTCGGTGAACCCATTGGGCTATTTCTCTTTCCAGCCAGTGCACCATGACTGGTATATCAAAGGCTATGGTATGTACTGTCCTGTCTGTGGTCATAGATGCCAACCTTTATTGATCAACACCTGTAAGACTGTGGACAAAACTCGATAAGAAATCCATAAGCGAGCTGCAAAAGAACGGGGGGAACTGATGATTTTAAATTCAAGGCAACATGAAAATGAAAATCATGACTATTAACAAGTACAATTTTGATTAGTGCACATATATTCTCTAGCTGGCACCTCTCGTCCAAAATAAATACAACAAAATGGCTATTTCCCGATTCACAAAAGGATAACGAAAATCACGAAGGGTCACAAAGGATGGCTTACTTAGATGATAACGAGTCATGTAAAAATAATAATAATGAAAACAAATAAAAACCTGAAAATGCGTGTTACCCGTAAGGAATTTGTCCTACATCTGTAAGACTGTCAAATGCTAAAAAATCTGTAAGTCTTATGGGTGATCCATAAGAGTTGACATGTATGATGTGGTATGGTGCATATAACAATATAAACTAATGGAAGTATTGTAGCAGGTTTCCTCTCTATGACGATGTCATAATGACCGTATGTTTGACATCCAATAGCCGTTGATTAACAAATCAATGTGCTCTAGTGGTGTCGTTAAACAAAACAAACTCTAAGACTATATGTCATAATGACCGTATATTTGACATCCAATAGCCATTGATTAACAAATCAATGTGTTCTAGTGGTGTCGTTAAACAAAACAAACTCTAAGACTATATGTCATAATGACCGTATATTTGACATCCAGTAGCCGTTGATTAACAAATCAATGTGCTCTAGTGGTGTCGTTTAATAAAAAATAAACATCTTAATATCCTACATGTATACAGTTTTGTTTACCTGGGTGTTTTTTTCCGTTTTTCTTTCTCATTAGTCGATTTGTTTATTTGTTGATTTGTCTTTTGTTAATTAATTTGTGTGATCATTCTTTATTCGTGTATCATCACATCAAAAGATCTAGGATCGATCCCCATCGGTGGACCCATTGGGCTATTTCTCGTTTCCAACCAGTGCACCATGACTGGTATATCAAAAGGTCGTGGTATGTGCTATCCTGTTTGTGGGATGGTGCATATAAATGATTCCTTGCTACTAATGGAAAAATATAGCGGGTTTCCTCTCTATGACTATGTCAAAATGACCATATGTTTGACATCCAATAGCCGATGATTAATGGGTTTCCTCTCTATGACTGTCAAAATGACCATATGTTTGACATCCAATAGCCGATGATTAATAAATCAATGTGCTCTAGTGGTGTTGTTAAACAAAACAAACTTTACTTTGTGTGATCGTTCTTTTATTTGTGTATCATCACATAATTGCCACCGACTAAAAAGATAGCTATGTAAACTGTACATATTTTGCCTCTATAGTTCGTCTTTTCCCAAACACCTGTTTACCTGGAGAATCAGTTCTATTTCATCACGTTTGTTTGACAGCTGGAAATGCCACACCATTATGCAGATTGACTTCGAAGCAAATAAAACCTGTCTTTTTGCTTCACTTGCTTCATAAATAACCTCGGTCCAGACTTCACCAGTTTACATGGTTAGTTTAGCTGGCTGCCTTTACCTGTCGAGACAGATCAACTTGTTTTTTCACTTTTGCAGTTTTCGTGATACGTCAATTCTAAAGAAAGAAAAACTATATCTAGTAGAGATACTGACCAGTGGCATAGGCAGGATTTTGTATTGGGGGAAGGAGGGGGGGGGGGGGGTGGAGGGGCACCTGTGTAGTGGGATATGACACAGGAACCTTTTTAATGTTATTAATAAGCGAAAAGATAAAAAAATTCCAGGATTGGGAGGAGCCATGCCCCCCCCCCCCCCGGCTACGCCACTGATACTGACCGTTGTTATAAGAAGGAGGGAGGCAGAGAGCTGCTAAAATTAGGATGTGTGGAACTAAGGTAGACAACGACTCATCCCATTGTGTCTGAAATGAGCAGCTTGACCCCTCATTTTCCAGTGGTCTGTACATCGATTGAGGTGCTTGCTTCACAGGATCGAACCACCTCAGTGGATCCATCCAACTGATTAGAGTTTTTCTTTTTCCAACCAGGCTGTGATGTGTGCTTTCCTTGCTGCTTATGGAAAAATGTAACGGGTTTCCTCTTTATTTGTTAGAATTACCATATGTTTGACATCCAATAGCTGATGATTAATTAATCAATGTTCTCTAGTCGTGTCATTAAACAAAACAAACTTTAACTTTGACATGCTGCATATAACAATTTTATCTACATATGTTACTATTGTTGTCTGTGGGATTTGATTTGGTGGCATACACCCTATAACAAGCATTCTGTTCCTGGGACAGGACGTAACCCAGTGGTACAGCGCTCGGTCTAGGATCAATCCCCGTCAGTGGGCCCATTGGGCTATTTCTCATTCCAGCCAGTGCACCACGACTGGTACATCAAAGGCTGTGGTATGTTCTACCCCGTCCATGGAATGGTGCATATAAAAGAACCCTTGCTGCTAATCGAAAAGAATAGCCTATGAAGTGGCAACACCGGGTTTCCTCACTCAATATATGTGTGGTCCTTAACCATATGTCCGACGTCATATAACCGTAAATAAAATGTGTTGAGTGCGTCGTTAAATAAAACATTTCTTTCTTTCCTTCTTTCTTTCCGTGAGCTGTGATGGGTCCTAGGTGGACCCATGGGGCTATTTCTCGTTCCAGCCAGTGTTCCACAACTGGTGTAACGAAGGCCATGGTATGTGCTATCCTGTCTATGGCATGGTGCATATAAAAGATTCCTTGCTGCTAATCGAAAAGAGTAGCCCGTGAAGTGGCGACAGCGGGTTTCCTCACTCATTATCTGTGTGGTCCTTAAACATAGGTTTGACGCTATATAAAAGTAAATAAAATGTGTTGAGTGCGTTGTTAAATGAAGCATGTCTTTCTGTTCCTGGTTACATACAAGTACATGTGTGTCGGTTTTATGAAAACATGCCAGCTTTTTCACTGTGTTCAGCTATTGAAAACTGCATGCTTCTTTGCAGTTTTCAAATTAACTTAAAGACTATTGAACAAAAACATGTGGGAATTGTAGAAATTGAAATTCCCAGAGAGGAAATTGTAAGCTAATTACATGAGTCATAAATTTAAGTAATAAACAAAAATAGATTGCACGTTGTATAAAAACTCTTAAACACCTGCAATTAATTCTTGGCATCCTGAATGAGGTAAAACTGATTTGATGATGCAGAAAATTCTGAAGTTAAAATAAGTAATACATGTAATTTGATTGAGACTGGGGGTGGGGGGGGGGGGGGACAAAATCTTGACGTAAAAACATGATGGTGAGATATATTTGTTCTTACATGTATGTCCAATTAAGGTTCATGTAAACTGTCCTAGCCAAAATATTTTTGTTTTGTTTTGTTTAATGACACCACTAGAGCACATTGATTTATTAATAATCAGCTGTTTGATGACAAACATTTGGTAATTTTGACATATAGTATATCAAAGGCTGTGGTATGTGCTATCCTGTCTGTGGGATAATGCATATAAAAGATCCTGATCCTGGAAATTCCTACATGTATGGTCTATTAGCAGCAAGGGATCTTTTATATGCACTTTCCCACAGACAGGAAAGCACATACCATGGCCATTGACCAGTTGTGGTACAGTAGTTGGAATGAGAAAAAAACCTAGTCAATTGAATGGGTCCACCGAGGTGGTTTGATCCTGGGACTCGAGCACCTCCACGAGCACTCAACCAACTGAGCTAAATCCCACCCCTTTATAAGAGTAACTTACGTGGCTGCCAAACTGGCCTCGGTGGAGTCGTGGCTAGGCCATCGGTCTACAGGCTGGTAGGTACTGGGTTCGGATCCCAGTCGAGGCATGGGATTTTTAATCCAGATACCGACTCCAAACCCTGAGTGAGTGCCCCGCAAGGCTCAATGGGTAGGTGTAAACCACTTGCACCGACCAGTGATCCATAACTGGTTCAACAAAGGCTATGGTTTGTGCTATCCTGCCTGTGGGAAGCGCAAATAAAAGATCCCTTGCTGCCTGTCGTAAAAAAGAGTAGCCTATGTGGCAACAGCGGGTTTCCTCTAAAAACAGTGTCAGAATGACCATATGTTTGACGTCCAATAGCCGATGATAAGATTAAAAATCAATGTGCTCTAGTGGCATCGTTAAATAAAACAAACTTTACTTTACTTATGTGGCTGCCAAGGTTATATCCCCCCTCTCTGTTGACGAAGTGTCAAAATCACAATATGTTACACACTAAGTAGCCGTAGTTAAAAAATGATGACAAGTAATTAAACAGACATTCCTTTCTTTTGCTACCACTGAGCTATAGCATCCTCTTATGAAGATAAAGGTGTCAAAATCAACTAAAAAATATTCTAATTACTTCAACACCTGGAAAGTTTGCAACTAAATTAGCTAGTTATAGTGTTGGTTTGCTGGAGAGAAAAAAAACCCCATCCAACACATCTGAGTTGGCAGAATGAATGTAATTTCTTCACAAAACATTCATGCCCAACGTAACTACCTGCCTATTTTAATTCTAAATCATTCAAGGTACATTTTCAATATTCTACAATATTTGTGGAAATTACTGAACATTTAAGGAACTATAGGTTTGGAACTTAAATTGAAAATCATGCTGGCTGTATGAGCCAGTAAAGAAAAAACTGATCCAGGCCATCAATAAAAAAAATAAAAAATAAAAAACCAGCCTGAATTTTGTTATATCACAAATCATTTCTTTATTCAGGGGTAAAGCGCTAGCCTGTATGATCCCCGACGGTGGCCCCATTGGGCTATTTCTCGTTCCAGCCAGTGCACCGCAACTGGTATATCAAAGACCGTGTCTGTGGGATGGTTCACATAAAAGATCCCTTGCTACAAATGGGTTTCCTCTCTAAGACTATTATGTCAAAATTACCAAATTTTTGACATCCAGTAGCTGATGATTAATAAATCTGTCTGTCTGTCTGCTGTCTGTCTGACTGTCTGTCTGTCTGTCTGTTATAGCTCAGTAAATCAATGTGCTCCAGTGGTGTCTTTAAACAAAACAAACTTCTAGTGCGGTAATGTTAAAGGTGGCACATACATGTAGTCTGACTGGTATATCAAAGGCTGTGGTATGTGGTATCCTGTCTGTGGGATGTAGTCTGACTGTTGCATCTGATGTGTCTATGGCTTGTGTTTTGGACATATAAACCATATACGATTATTTCATTGTTGCTATTTCTCATTCCAGCCAGTGCACCTCGACTGTTATATCAAAGACTGTGGTATGTGCTATCCTGTCTGTGGAATGGTGCATATAAAAGATCCCTTGCTACTAATGGAAAAAAATGTAGCGGGTTTCCTCTCTTAAGACTATAAGTCAAAATTAACAAATGTTTGACATCCAATAGCTGATGCTTAATAAATCAGTGTGCTCCAGTGGTGTCTTTAAACAAAACAAACTTCTAGTACAGTAATGTTAAAGGTTCATATAGACTGGATGTGGCACATACATGTAGTCTTGACTGTTACATCTGCAAGTTGTGTTTTTCACATATACACCACATAAACGATTATTTCATTGTTGCTGACTGCATGCATTTTGCAGATGCACGCATCCTGTTTAGAGGCTGTCATTGAAACTGATGTAAATTTCTTTCTTTTTTTTAATCCGCATCCGGTCTATCTGAGCCTTGGTAATAGCTGGTAAAGAGCTGTACGCATATTTAGAAATGCATTTCAAATTATTCTAATCTCATTACAGCTTAACATTCTATTGATTTTGAGGTGAGATGTTTTTAGGTCGACACGTTTGCACTTAATTTGGGCTAATTTTGGGAACGCCTTTACTGCCTCAGCTTTGGTGCAGTCTAAATCCCTGTGGATTAAGCTTCACCCCCTCCTCCCCCTCCTCCCCCCTCCCCCAGTTCAGAACATAAAACATTGAACCGGTACAGCCTATATTTTCCAATATTGCTCAATATCAGTATTCTAGTTAATGCTCTGACCAGTGGCGTAGGGTGGGTGGGTCCACCGAAGCAGTTGCCCTGAGCGCAAACTTCTGGATTGGTGGAAGGGACTCGAGAAGTGCTAATGGTCCAATGGTTAGGGGGCACAATACTTGCCTTGTCAACCCACGCTACACCACTGGCTCTGACCCCAAACTATATCAGACTGAGACACAGCTCAGTGGTACAGCGTTCACTTGATGCTTGGTTGATCTAGGATCGATTCCTGTCGGTGGACCCATTGGGCTATTTCTCGTTCCAGCCAGTGTTCCACAACTGGTGTAACGAAGGCCGTGGTATGTTCTCTCCTGTCTGTGGGATGGCACATATAAAAGATCTCTCTTGCTGCTAATCGAAAAAAGTAGCCCATGAAGTGGCAACAGCAAGTTTCCTCTCTCACAATATCTGTATGGTCCTTAACCATATGTCCGACGCCATATAACCGTAAATAAAATGTGTTGAGAGCATCATTAAATAAACCATTTCCTTCCTTCCTTTCAAACTATATCATTCAGCAATTTGTTTTTCACAGGAATTGAATGTTCACCAAGATAGTTTATGCAAATACACTTTTCAAGACTTGATGTCACTGTCAGTTACTCTTTATATAAAGGGGCTGAGAAGTAACAGTTATGGAGTTGGGTTTTAGTCTATTTTTAAGAGGATATTTCACCATTTCAAAGTCAGAGACTCATGTTTCAATCAGTTGTAACTTTGTCCAAATGTGTTACAGGTTTGTAGATTAACTAAACATAGTGTGCATTTTCATGGGCTGAAACTAGGGTTTCTCACTTTAAAGGTTCATATAGACTGGATGTGGCACATACATGTTGTCTTGACTGTTACATCTGTGACTTGTGTTTTTCACATATACACCACATAACGATAATTTCATTGTTGCTGGCTGCATGCATTTTGCAGATGCACGCATCCTGTTTAGAGGCTGTCATTTGAAACTGATGTAAATTTCTTTCTGTTTTTTTAATCCGCATCCGGTCTATCTGAGCCTTGGTAATAGCTGGTAAAGAGCTGTACACATATTTAGAAATGCATTTCAAGTTATTCTGATCTCATTACAGCTTAACATTCTATTGATTTTGAGGCGAGATGTTTTTAGGTCGACACGTTTGCACTTAATTTGGGCTTATTTTTAGCACAACTTTACTGCCTCAGCTTTGGTTCAGTCTAAAGCCCTGTGGATTAAGCTTCACCCCCCCCTCCTCCCCCTCCCCAAGTTCAGATCATAAAACATTGAACCAGTGCAGCCTATATTTTCCAACATTGCTCAATATTAGTATTCTAGTTAATGCTCTGACCAGTGGGTAGCGTGGGTGGGGCCACTGGGACAGCTGCCCCAGGTGCAAATTTCTAAACTGGTGGAAAGGACTCGGGGAGTGCTAACGGTCCAATGGTTAGGGGGCACAATACTTGCCTTGCCCCGGGTGCTGGCAACCCACGCTACGCCACTGGATATGACCCCAAACTATATCAGACTGGGACACAGCTCAGTGGTACAGTGTTCACTTGATGCGCGGTTGATCTAGGATCGATTCCTGTCGGTGGACCCATTGGGCTATTTCTCGTTCCAGCCAGTGTTTCACAACTGGTGTAACAAAGGCCGTAGTATGTACTCTCCTGTCTGTGGGATGGCACATATAAAAGAACCCTTGCTGCTAATCGAAAAGAGTAGCCCATGAAGTGGCAACAGCAGGTTTCCTCTCTTAATATCTGTGTGGTCCTTAACCATATGTCCGATGCTATATAACGTAAACAAAATGTGTTGAGAGCATCATTAAATAAAATATTTCCTTTCTTTCTTCCAAACTATATCATTCAGCAATTTGTTTTTCACAGGAATTGATTGTTCACCAAGATAGTTTATGCAAATACACTTTTCAAGACTTGATGTCACAGTCAGTTACTGTTTATAGAAAAACTATTTTACTAATATATTAAAACAGACTCGGGGGTTGAAAATACAGATTTTTGTTAATGCAAAAAGCAATCCAAACATGTGTTTTACCCCCTTGCCCCCTTCCGGTCAGTGTTCACATTGTGAAAAACATTGGAATTTATTAATGTATGTTTGTTGCATTTAATGACACCACTAGAGCACATTGATTTATTAATTACCAGCTATTGGATGTCAAACATTTGGATATAATTTTGACATATATCTGTAGTCTTAGAGTTTGTTTTGTTTTGTTTTGTTTTGTTTAACAACACCACTAGAGCACATTGATTTGAATAATCATCTGCTATTTGATGTCAAACATTTGGACATAATTTTGACATATAGTGTTAGGGAGGAAACCTGCTACATTTTTCCACTAGTAGCAAGGGGTCTTTTATATGCATCATGCCACAGACAGGATAGCACATACCATGGCCTTTGACATATCAGTCGTGGTGCACTGGCTGGAACGAGAAATAGCCCAATGGGTCCACCGATGGGGATCGATCCTAGACCAACCACGCATCAAGCAAGTGCTATACCACTGGACTACATCCTGTCCAGAATTTATTAATGATCCCTGACGCTAGTTTGTGAGATACATTAATTTCTCTTTCGCATAAAGTGTATTTGGAACTACATCTACATGTACTATGAACACCAGGGACCTAAATTCACTAAACTCTCGTAACTTTGCGATCTCGCAGTGCAGTGCTAAAAGACTTGCAAAGAGAATGCTTTGTTGTCTAGCAGAGCCTAACAAGACCTTTGTGAATTAGGACCCTGAACATGACAAAGACATTGAATTTTAAAAATTTAGCTCAGTTGGTACAGCATTTACCTGAGGTGCTTGCATCACAGGATCAAACCTCCTCTATGGAATATTCTTTAATTGGGGTTTTCCCCTGTCCCAACCAGTGCTCCACAACTTGTATATCAAATGCTGTGGTATGTGCTGCCTTGTCTATGTAAAAATATCCTTTGCTAATAATTGAAAACTGTAGCAGGTTTCCTCTCTAAGACTTTCAGAATTAACCAATTTTCTTTTATATCCAATAGCCGATGATTAATAAATCAATGTGCTCTAGTGGTGTTTTTAAACAAAACACTTAAATTTAAAATTAAGTTTTTAGTAACTGAAAGTATTTTACTCCAATGCCTTATAAAAGTAACATTATTTACATATTTTACACAGAAAATGTTTTATCAATGCAGAACATCGTGACAACACTTTTGGGGGGGGGGGGGGGGGGGCCAAAAAAAGTCAAGTTTGATATTTCACATTCTTCCTATATTAAAATTAAAATTTTAGTTGTGAGTTTGTCAAAAGAATTATCATCACTAATGTCAAACTTCATTAAAGTTGAATACTTAGAGGTGCTACTACACTAAATCAATTTCCATTGCCAATAATGTTAACATTTGTAGAATGTAGTATTTTAGAATTACATTAACCTGCAAAAAGAAGAAGAATGTGTCATATAACTGGTTTCATTTGAAGGCTTAAATTACATATGTACATGTATTTGTTGACGCAGATGTTTGTTCATGTAATTAATGTATATTTATGTTATTGTTACTGCAAATAAATGTGTATCATATTGTTATTTTTGCTCTGCCCATATGCGGGTGTTATGCAAATAAATTATTCTTATTCTTATTCATAACATTTAAGAGATTTAATAGAATGAATGAATGAATGAATGTTTAACAACACCCCAGCACGAAAAATACATCGGCTATTGGGTGTCAAACTATGGTAATGCAAACAAATAAAGTGATGATCAACATCAGTATAAGAATTCAAGATTTAAATAAAAACAGTGTAAAGAACTGTACAAAAATACAAATATCACAGATAGATACGGACCTTTATTCAAAATTTCAATTTGTGCTGTATTGGCCATTCTCAAAGAGAATGTTACACCCCTGCACCACGGTGAGGTTACAGCACGCACAGGGGAGATTTAAAGAACCATTATTTTTTAAAATCACACTTATATTTTTGTATTGTACGCTATACTGGTGTCATTTGATATTTCTAACAGTAAAAAAAAGTAAAGTTTGTTTTATTTAACGACGCCGCTAGAGCACATTGATTTTTTATCTTATCATCGGCTATTGGACGTCAAACATATGGTCATTCTGACACTGTTTTTAGAGGAAACCCGCTGTCGCCACATAGGCTACTCTTTTTACGACAGGCAGCAAGGGATCTTTTATTTGCACTTCCCACAGGCAGGATAGCACAAACCATGGCCTTTGTTGAACCAGTTATGGATCACTGGTCGGTGCAAGTGGTTTACACCTACCCATTGAGCCTTGCGGAGCACTCACTCAGGGTTTGGAGTCGGTATCTCGATTAAAAATCCCATGCCTCGACTGGGATCCGAACCCAGTACCTACCAGCCTGTAGACCGATGGCCTAACCACGACGCCACCGAGGCCGGTCTTCTAACAGTAAGTCCTAGAGAAAACCAGCTACATTTTTCCATTAGTTATAATGGATGTTTTATATACACTCTTCCACATACAGGACAGCACATACCATGACCTTTGATATACCAGTCAAGGTTTCGGACAGGGGACAGGGGATTTAGCTCAGTCAGTTGAGTGCTCGTCTAAAGTACTTGGTGTCGCAGGATCAAACCACCTCGGAGGATCCATTCAACTGATTGGTTTTTATCTCATTCCAACCAATGCACTACAACCGGTCAAAGGCTGTGGTATGTGCTTTCCTGTCTGTGGGAAAGTGCATATAAAAGATGCCTTGCTGCATTAGAAAAAATGTGGCAGATTTCCTCTGATGTCTGTGTCAGAATTACTAAATGTATGATATACAACAACTAATGATTAGTTAATCAATGTGCTCTAGTGGTGTCGTTAAACAAAACAAAACTTTAACCTACTGGTAATTAAAGGTGTAACAGTAAATAAATGAGGAACCCAACATGTTTGTGTGACTAACATTGAAGGGGAAAAATGGTGTGAATATCATAATGGTGTTTCTACAACGACATACTCGGGAAATTTCATTCTAATTGATCCAAAATTAAAAAACAAAGTAAAAACAAAAAGGTGTTAATATCTAAATGGTGTTTCTAGAATGACATACTCTGGAAATTCCATTCTAATTGACAAAAAAAAAAAAATGTGGATATCTACATTGTGTTTCTATAACGACATGCTCTGGAAATGCCATTATAATTGACAATTTTTTTTTAAAATAATCAAAAACCCCCCAACCAAATGTGAATATCTAAATGGTATTTCTTGAATGACATACTCTGGAAATTCTCTTCTAATTGATCCAAAATTGAAAAATAGTAAAAAAGAAAAGAAAAGAAAAAAAGGTGTGGATATCTAAATAGTGTTTCTAGAACTACCAACTCTGGAAATTCCATTCTCTGATCCACTAGTACGTTAACCGTTTTTTTGGTTGAGCAATGTCGGCTGGCTGATGTTCGCTCTCCGTTCATTAAAACAAAACAGAGTTAAAGAAAAGTGATTTCGATTGACGTCATGTTCTCTTTCCGTAAGGGAATCGGCAGTCAATTACGGCAGACAGCTGCCAGAGAGTGAAAGACGTTAACACGACTCCGAATGGCTGAAACAGTGAAGTAATTCTCTTTTATTTCCGCAGACCTCATCATTGTATTGGACTGCCTGTTGCTTTTTATGATCTGAGAGTTAAGAATTTTGCAGGACCTTTAAACATTAAACAGAAGAGAAAGAAATGTTACGTGAATTAAATGCCAGATTTTGTTTAGATTTTTTGTTTATTAGTGGTTCAACTACATTTTTTTTTTTTTTTTTTTTTTTTTGGTGCATATTGGTTTGAATAAAAATTTATTTTATAGATGGTTTAGTGCAAAGTTTATTGTACAAATGGGAGTATGGAATGTAAGAAAAGCTATTTGGAAGCCAGTGTTTATGTAATGTAAAAATAACATGTAGGTTTGGAAGCCAGTATTTATGTAAGAATAATGTATACCGGTATGTCTAATAGTAAAGTAAGTCTTTTTCCATTTTCAAGGAACTTGTTGACTGTCAAAGCACATACCATGGCCTTTGATTTACTGGCAGTGGTGCATCAGCTGGAACCAAAAATAACAATGGATCCACCAACAGGGATCGATCCTAGACTGACTGCGTATAAAATGAGCACTACGTCTCGCTCCTAATTTGAGAATTAGAGGATAGGAATAGGATAACATATTAACATGCCTATATCCAATTACGGTTCAAGCATGTCTCTCCCGGGCACAAATGTCTGACTTCGCCAGTGACTGGGTATGGGACAGAAGGGAAGGTGTTGGGTGAACTGGAAATGGGTGGGAATTCAGAGGATGGGTTCACCGAGGTGGTTCGATCCTGCCACGAAGGCATCTCAGGCGAGTGCTCTACCAACTGAACTGCATTCCGCCCCTCTTGGATAATAGAAAGAAGGAAGGAAATGTTTTATTTAACAATGCACTCAACACATTTTATTTACAGTTATATGGCGTCGGACATATGGTTAAGGACCACACAGATATTGAGAGGAACCCCGCCGTCACCACTTCATGGGCTACTCTTTTTCGATTAGCAGCAAGGGATCTTTTATATGCACCATCCCACAGACAGGGTAGTACATACCACGGCCTTTGATATACCAGTGTGTGGTGCACTGGCTGGAACGAGAAATAGCCCAATGGGCCCACCAACGGGGATCGATCCCAGACCGACCGCGCATCGAGCGAGCACTATACCACTGGGCTACATCCTGCCCTTCTCTTGGATAATGGATACATAATGATGTGTAGGTGGGTAAGACACACATGTACTTGTTTCTGAGAGCGGAGCCCTGGGCCGGTATAAGACAGAAGATCACAGTGTTTATTGGTGCCACCTGACATTATAGGTAAATGGACTTTATCTTTTGATTGGTGTATAACAGTCGGAGCAGATGGCTGATTGGCTGGTACATTGGATTTGCGGTTGCACTGCACTAAATGAGGCACGAGAAGTAGCTCAATGGTAGAGCAATTGTCTGAGGTGTGATAGGTCGCAAGGTCGATTGGCATTTGTTTTTCTTTTCCTATGCCAACTAGTGCAACATGACTGATACATCATGGTTTTGGGAGAGGTGTTAATAAGGGCAAATGCATGTTGGCTATCTACAGACAGCTGTGTTTCTGAATGGCAGTCAATATTGTTTAAGCAACAAAAAGGCTGTGGTATGTATTGCTCTGTCTATGAGAAATTGGATATAAAAGATCCCTTGCTGCCTTTTTGTAGAAGTAGCCTATGTGATGGCAGCAGGTTTCCTCTTTCTTTTTTAGTTCTATTTGTCTGTTTCTCTCTGGCCCTCTTTCTATCTCTCACTCTTCCTCTCTTTCACTATCTCTAACTATCCCTCTATCTGTGTTTCCCTCTCTCTTTCCAGCCCCCTATCTCTCAACCTACTCTTCATCCCTCTTTCTTCCCCCTCTCTCTGTCTCCTCTCTCTCTATCTCACCTCTCTCTCTCTCTCTCTCTCTCTCTCTCTCTCTCTCTCTCTCTCTCTCTCTCTCTCTCTCTCTCTGTCTGTCTGTCTCATATCTCTCTCTCTCTGTTTCTGTCTCTCTCATCTCTGTCTGTCTGTCTCTCTCTCTCTCTCTCTGCCTCTGCCTCTCCTCTGCCTCTCTCTCCCCTCGCTCTCTCCCCCCGCTCGCTCTCGCTCTCTCTCTCTCTCTCTCTCTCTCTCTCTCTCTCTCTCTCTCTCTCTCTCTCTCTCTCTCTCTCTCTCTCTCTCTCACTCTCACTCTAAATCAGGATCTTCCATATCATACTTTGAGGTACACTAGCCTCATACATCTCCTATCTTACTGTTGATATATATATCCATTTTACTGGGGGTAAAAAAAACCCCATTAACTTCATCTGCATTGGTGAATGACTTAGCGTAGTGGAACCATGAAAGCAGACGGCTGGCTTCTGGAAATCAGTTTGATGATCATTCTGTCTGTTGCAGGCCGATTCGGGCCATCCTAAACTCTGACATTAGTAAGTAGCATCCATCTGTCAGGCCTTGACCTTTACAAACTGATACAACCTGGCCAAACCAGCAGGTGTATTACAGTATGCCTGGTCTTTCATTATCAACCTATACCATGTTCTCACATTTCTAACATTACACAAATACTAGCTTCCAAAACTACATTCTGTTCTTACATTACCTAAATACATCATACTACCTTCCCCAGTTATTGTGTGTTGTACAGATACTAGTTTCCAAACATACACTCTGTATTATATAAATACAGTAAAACCCTTCTAAATCAGACACCCTCGGGACCAAGACAAATGTCCGGTTTAAAGAGGGATCTGGTTTAGAGAGGTTAAGTTCTGTCCTGCTTTTTAGAACTAGACTTTGTAAGACGACCGGTTTTGAGGTAATTCCGGTTTACAGAGGGTCCAGTCTTGAGAGGTTTCACTGTATATTTATACCATACCTGTCTTCTCTGTTCTTAATTGTTACGTTATACAAATACTAGCTTCCAAAAGTACATTGTGTTCTTACATTATATAAATACAAGTGTACTACCTTTCCTCTTTATATCCAGTTTTTATGTCATGCAAATAGTAGTTTCCAAAGTACACTCTATTCTTTCATTACATAAATACTAGGTTCTAAATATCTTTTCTTACATTTTACAAATATAAGCATACAAATAATTGTATTCTCTTGTAGCATTATACAAATACTAGCTTCAAAATTTATTCTTACATTTCATAAATACTGGCTTCCAAACCTACAGATTATTCTTACATTACATAAATACTGGCTTCCAAACCTACACATTATTCTTACATTACATAAATACTGGCTTCCAAACCTACACATTATTCTTACATTACATAAATACTGGCTTCCAAACCTACACATTATTCTTACATTACATAAATACTGGCTTCCAAACCTACACATTATTCTTACATTAGATAAATACTGGCTTCCAAACCTACACATTATTCTTACATTACATAAATACTGGCTTCCAAACCTACACATTATTCTTACATTACATAAATACTGACTTCCAAACCTACACATTATTCTTACATTACATAAATACTGGCTTCCAAACCTACACATTATTCTTACATTAGATAAATACTGGCTTCCAAACCTACACATTATTCTTACATTTCATAAATACTAGCTTCCAAATCACTTTTCTTATATTATATACTCCCATTTGTACAATAAACTTGGCACTAAGTAATTTAGTTTTTACCATAACCAAGTATTGTTTAACTTCAAAATATGAGCGTTATGTCTTATACAATTACTAGTTTCTAAATCTTCAGTCTCTTCTTGCATTATTTTCTTCCAAATTTACATTCCATTTTTGAAACATAAAAAAAAAAAATTACCTTCCAGACATTCTTAAAATTGTTGAAGTACACGGTTATTACTAGCTTCCAAATATACACTGTTTTTGCAGTACCTCTATACCTACAACTAAATCTACACGCTATTCTTGTGTTATGTAAATACTACTTTCCAAACATCTTTTGTCAAATTACGGGGTAGGACGTAGCCCAGTGGAAAAGTGTTCAACCGATATGTGGTTGGTTTGGGATCAATCTCCATCTGTGAGCCCATTGGACTCTTCTTTTTTTTGTTCCACCCAGTGCTCCACAGCTGGTATATCAAAGGTTGTGGTATGTGCTATCCTGTCTGTAGGATGGTGCTTGTAAAAGATTCCATGTTACTAATGGAAAAATGTAGCAGGTTTTTTCTCTATGACTATATGTCGCAATTACCAAATGTTTGACATCCAATAACCGATGATTAATACATCAATGTGCTCTAGTGGTGATGTTAAACAAAAAACAAAAATTCAAATTAAATAGTGAATTAATGTAGTAAACCATCATTAAAGAGATATTCCTTAGTAAACCATCATTAAAGAGACATTCCTTAGTAAACCATCATTAAAGAGACATTCCTTAGTAAACCATCATTAAAGAGATATTCCTTAGTAAACCATCATTAAAGAGATATTCCTTAGTAAACCATCATTAAAGAGACATTCCTTAGTAAACCATCATTAAAGAGACATTCCTTAGTAAACCATCATTAAAGAGACATTCCTGTCCTTTTGTGAAAAGATGAGATCAATTACCATTTGTCTAACTGTTTATACTTAGACCCCCCCATCCCTCCGTACCCCCACCCCCTTCACACAAACACACACGCACACAAACACACAACACAATGAAAAAAATATCCGACTTTTTGAGCATTTTCCTTTCTCTCTGCATACTTTCTAAAATCAACAAACGACAAGAACAATTTATACAAGTGTAATATTTTTACAGCCAAAACTGAAGATCTGTTTCCATCAAACTTGTGCACTAATTTCTACTTTCCTCTTTGTTTTTGTTTTATCGTTGGTGATAGTCTGCGTGTGTAAACACATTCTCTGCCAAAACAAATGAAAAATGAAATGTGTTTAAGAGATTGGGAACCGGCCTACTACAATTAGCTGAAATAAAAGATGTCTGCTTCGGTTTTCCTTTCCATTTCCGAAAGGTAACAATTAATATAAATTGCCCACCTGTGGGGCCCCGACAAGTATAAGAATATAGTGTACAGGTTGTAGGCATTGTGTAGATAATGAGAAACCGGTGGATTGTTTTAGACTGGTAGTCTGTCTGTATGACACACTGGTGTCTGTTCTGTGATAAACAACGTGTTTATTTAATGTAAAATGCGGTAATGTAAATGTTTTGGTATCTTCATTTATGATGATTATTCCATGTTTTTTGCTACATCTGTGTTAGCTGATGTTCTGCCTTTGTTTCTATCTCTTATATCAGTCTGGGATCGGTCCACGTCGGTTGGCACATTCTCGCTCCAGCCAGTACACCACGACTGGTATGTCAAAGGCCGTGGTATGTACTATCCTGTCTGTGGGATGGTGCATATAAAAGATCCCTTGCTGCTAATCGAAAGGAGTAGCTCATGAAGTGGCGACAGCAGGTTTCCTCTCTCAATATCTGTGTGGTCCTTCACCATAATTATGTAAATAAAATGTGTTGAGTGTGTTGTTAAATAAAATATTTCATACCTCTTTTATGGTTAACACTTCATATTTCACTCTTCAAACATATTTGCATCAATCCATCCATCTATCCATGCATCCATCTATCCATGCACTCCATCGATCATACCAAACATTAATGTCCAGCCAGCTAGAAATAATCCATGCAACAGTAATCCATATATCCATGCAACAATAATCCATATATCCATACATCCATTCATTCACCAGCACTCCATCAATCCAGCAAACATCTAATGTCCAGCCAGCCAGAAATAATCCATCGAACAATAATCCATATATCCCACCATCCACCCGTTTCTCATTCATGTGTGGGTCCAGTCATTTCTCAATCCATCTGTGAATCCGTACATCCATCCATACATACAAACCCTTCCACCATTCAACCTAAGATCATTTTATCCATCCATCAATCCATTCATCAATCCATCCATCCATCAATCCATTAATCCATCCATTCATCCATTCATCCATCCATCCATCCATCCATCCATCCATCCATCCATCCATCCATCCATCCATCCATCCATCCATCCATCCATCCATCAATCCATTCCCATCCACCCATCAATCCATCAATCAATCCATTCATCCATCCATTAATCCATCCATTCATCCATTCATCCATTAATCCATCAATCCATCCATCCATCCATTCATCCAGCCATCCATCCATTAATCCATTCATCCATCCATCAATCCACCATTCATCCATCCATCCATCCATCCATCATCCATTCCAACCATCCTTTCTCCCATCCATCATTCCATCATCCATCTGCCATCAATCCATCCATCCATCCATCCATCCATCCATTCAAACCATCCATCCAACCATCCCTTCTCCAATCCATCCATCCATCATCCATCCATCATCCATCCACCCATCCATCCATCCATCCATTCATCCATTCAAATCATCTATTCATCCATCCATCCATCCATCATCCATTCCAACCATCCCTTATCCATTCCAACCATCCCTTCTCCCATCCACCATCCATCCATCCACCACCCACCTACCATCAATCCATCCACCATCCATCCACCATCCACCCATGCACCCATCCATCCATCCATCCATCCATTCAAACCATCCATCTATCCATTCCTTCTCCCATCGATCCTTCCATCATCCATCCATCCACCATCCATCCAACCATCTATCCATCCATCCATCCATCCACCATCCATCCATCCATTCATCCATCCATCCATCCATCCACTCACCCATCCATCCACTCACCCATCCATCCATCCATCCATCCATCATCCAATCCAACCATCCATCTATCCATTCCTTCTCCCATCGATCCTTCCATCATCCATCCATCCATCCATCCATCCACCATCCATCCATCCATCCAACCATCCATCCATCCATCCATCCATCCATCCATCCATCCACCATCCATCCATCCATTCATCCATCCATCCACTCACCCATCCATCCATCTATCCATCCATCCATCATCCAATCCAACCATCCCTTCATCCATCCAACCATCCCTTCTCCATCCATCCTTCAATCATCCATAAAATCATTCATCATCCCATCCATCATCCATACATCCACCCACCCATCCATCATCCAATCATCCACAATCCACCATCCATCCATCCTCCCATCCATCCATCCTCCCATCCATCCAATCATCCATCCTCCCATCCATCCAATCATCCATCCTCCCATCCATCCAATCATCCATCCTCCCATCCATCATCCAACCATCCACAATCCACCATCCATCCATCCATCCACCATCCATCTAACCATCCATCCATTCATCCATCTATTCATCTATCCTCCATCTATTAATCCATCCTTCCATCCAATCATCCATCCATCCATCCATCATCCAACCATCCACAACCCATCCATTCATCCTTCCATCATCATCCATCCAACCATCCATGCACCCACCATTCATTTCTACCATCACCTTCCTTGCACATCCAAATCACATTACCGTCTGACTGATGCGCAGACCTAAACTCCACCACCAAGTTTGGTGTGTGAAGCACACCTACCGGTTGCACTGTACCAATTAATTTCAGACTGGGTCGAAGTTCGAGGTGCACTAAACTTTTGATAGAGAAGTTAACACCACAAGTCCTGGGATTGGTTATAAATGTGAGTGTGTTGGTTGTAAAAAAAAATAGTTTCATCTGGGCTAAAAATGTATGCAATTTTATTTGATGTAGTACCACCGTGTCAGGTAGCCTTGTGCTTGGAACATATATGGGGTACCTGTAAAAAAAAAGTACTAAACTTTTGTGCGAAACTAGGGGTGTTATAGAAACATCTGGTTATACCGAAAATGAGCCATGAAAGGTATCATTTTCTGCAGTTAATACTTTGAGGTAGGGGTTGTAGTACTGATATTTATGGGTTATAGTTTGGTTGATATATTGTATATAGTGTTTTTAAACACAAACGTTAACATGGTCGGCTATGGGATTTTAATTGGTATAGTCCAACCAACCAGGTTCTAGGCCCTTCCTTCTCTTTACCAAACAAACAGCGACTTCCAACAGGCTGTGTTTGACCACCATTAAGTGAGCGTGTGTAGATGCCCATGTTTTGATTGCATGGAACACTGGGTTAACTCGCATGTTGATTTGTCCGCAGTGACAACTTTTAAACAACACATTACCGTGATTAGCTTCATCACAGCCCACCCACAAAATGTTGACTTTCTCCCCGGGAAGGGCAGGATGTAGCTCAGTGGTAGAACACTCGCTTGTGAAGGAAGGAAATGGTTTATTTAACAACGCACTCAACACATTTTATGTACGGTTATATATGGCGTCGGACATATGGTTAAGGACCACACAGATAATGAGAGAGGAAACCCGCTGTCACCCCTTCATGGGCTACTCTTTTCGATTAGCAGCAAGGGATCTTTTATATGCACCATCCCACAGACAGGGTAACACATATCACGGCCTTTGATATACCAGTCGTGATGTACTGGCTGGAGCGAGAAACAGCCCAATGGGCCCACCGACGGGGATCGATCCCAGACCGACCGCGCATCAAGCGAACACTTTACCACTGGGCTACATCACACCCCCACTCACTTGTGAGGTCCACATTTAACATCTCCACATTTAACATCTCCACATTTACCATCCATTAGTGGACCAGCTTGAGAGTTTTTTCCTAATCCTGTTGAGTCCATCCCTTGGTTAAAATGGGTTTTTTTTCTCATATATTCATCCATATGACCATCCATCCATCCAACTCTTCATCAGTCTGTCAATCAATCCAGTATGTCCATCCTTTCATCTTTCCTTCCACCTATCATTCTAGCCACCTATCATTCTAGCCACCTATCATTCTAGCCATCCTACCGGCGTCGTGGCAGGCCGTCGGTCTACAGGCTGGTAGGTACTGGGTTCGGATCCCAGTCGAGGCATGGAATTTTTAATCCAGATACCGACTCCAAACCCTGAGTGAGTGCTCTGCAAGGCTCAATGGGTAGGTGTAAACCACTTGCACCGACCAGTGATCCATAACTGGTTCAACAAAGGCCATGGTTTGTGCTATCCTGCCTGTGGGAAGTGCAAATAAAAGATCCCTTGCTGCCTGTCGTAGAAGAGTAGCCTATGTGGCGACAGCGGGTTTCCTATAAAAAAAATCTGTGTGGTCCTTAACCATATGTCTGACGCCATATAACCGTAAATAAAATGTGTTGAGTGCGTCGTTAAATAAAACATTCCTTTCTTTCTTTCTAGCCATCCAGGCTTCTATCCATCAGTCCTATTCTGTCCATCCACCCCATCCACCCATTCATCTGTCCATCCATCCGCCCAGTCATTCATTCCATCCATCCATCCTTCATTCCTCTATGCTACTAATAAAAATTGTAATGGGTTTTCTCCCTAATCTTTACCATATCTGGTGTTAAAAAATGAATTCAGAAATGTATACTAGTGGAGTTGTAAGAAACATTATGCTGTTGAATCTTAGAAGTGAAGGGGTTAAAGAGAGCATTGAGAAACTGATACTAAAGGGAGTTGAAACAAATGCTGATGAGCACTTCTCGGCAGATAATTGCAACACATATGTCCTGAGATAACCTGGTGGAAAAGCAGGCCGCCATGATGTAATTACCTCCCCTTCAATTACACCCTTTTATTGCCTTGTCTAGACAGACCTTGCACTGAAACAAATGGCCACAGACAGACAATGCTACTTTCCACTAAGAAATCTTGAATTAATTAATATAAATTAAGGAAAAGAAGGCCTTAGTCTATAAATTGTTTTGTTTAGAAGGGTTTATGTTGCAATAATTCTAAATATGTTTATGAACGTATTAAAAGTTATTGTTGTAATAAATCTTTAAAAAAAAATGTTTTTGTTAAAGGTAGCAGTATACCAAACAGCATCTCACCAGTTCAAATGTCCTAAATATGTTCAGGAGTCCGGTCTCAGTGTTGTGGTGGTTATGCCATCGGACATAAGGCTGGTAGGTACTGGGTTCGCAACCCTGTACCGGCTACCACACAGAGCAAGTTCTTAAGGACTCGATGCCACTACACCCTCTTCTCTCTCACTAACAATTAACAACTGACAACTAACCCACTGTCCTGGACAGACAGCCCAGATAGCTGAGATGTGTGTGCCCAGGACAACATGCTTGAACCTTAATTGGATATAAGCACGAAAATAAATTGAAATGAATGTTTAGGAGGGACTGGGGTTTTTTACCATAATTTTAGATGAATGTATGATAGAACATTTGTTTTGTTTTAACGACACCACTAGAGCACATTGATTTATTAATCGCTGTCTGTTGGATGTCATTCATTTTCATTCAACTTATTTTCATGCTTATATCCAATTAAGGTTCAAGCATGTTGTCCTGGGCACACACATCTCAGCTATCTGGGCTGTCTGTCCAGGATGGGTTAGTTGTTAGTTGGTTAGTTGTTAGTGCGAGAGAAGAGGGTGTAGTGGCCCTACACCAACCCATTGAGCCCTTAAGAACTCACTCTGGGTTGGAGCTGGTACCGGGCTGCGAACCCTGTACCTACCAGCCTGTAGTCTGATGGCTTAATCACTGTGCCACCGAGGCCAGTGTTGGATATTGAGCATTTGGTAACCGTGACTCAAAGTCTTCAGAGAAAACCTGCTATGTTTTTCCATTAGCAGTAGTGATAAGATAGAAGACAGTGGAACCAGTCTAACTGGGGGTGGGATTTAGCTCAGTTGGTAGAGTGCTCGCTTGTATGTACTTTCTTGTCTGTGGGAAAGTGCATATAATTAAAAGATCCCTTGCTGCATTAAGAAAATGTAGCGGGTTCCCTCTATTGACAACGAGTCAGAATTACCAAATGTTTTACATCCAATAGCCGATGATTAATATATCAATGTGCTCTAGTGGTGTTGTTAAACAAAACAAACTTTAACAGTCTAACTGTTCGCAATTGCTTGACCTCATGAACATGCCACTGAACTATAATAACTGAGAATTTAATACTACCGTGCCTGCCATTTATGAAATATATAACATGATTTACTACATCTGTTTTATCTGGCCAGTAAATTCATGTAAAAAAATTTCAACCACCTATTATATTTACTATTTTTGTTTAATAAAGGATGGATTTTGTTGATTTTTAAAAAATATTATTAACTAAACTATATTAGATATATATCTGTTTTTCCATAATAAAGGATGTTTGTTTTATTGAAAAGTGATAAATTACTAATTAAACTGCATTAGTTATGTTTTATTAATTGAATTTTTTATTTATTAATTAAACTACTTTATTTACATGTATATATGTTTTTTCCATAATAAAGGATGTTTATTTTATTGAAAAATTATATTAAATAAACTACATTAGTTATATATCTGTTATTCCATAATAAAGGATGTTTATTTTATTGAAAAGTGATATTAAATAACCTACATTAGTTATATATCTGTTTATGCATAATAAAGGATGTTTGTTTTATTGAAAAGTGATATTAAATAAACTACATTAGTTATATATCTGTTTTTTCATAATAAAGGATGTTTGTTTTATTGAAAAGTAATATTAAATAAACTACATAGTTATATATCTGTTTTTAATAATAAAGGATGTTTGTTTTATTGAAAAATGATATTAAATAAACTACATTAGTTATATATCTGTTTTTCCATAATAAAGGATGTCTATTTTATTGAAAAATGATATTAAATAAACTACATAGTTATATATCTGTTTTTAATAATAAAGGATGTTTATTTTATTGAAAAATGATATTAAATAAACTACATTAGCTATATATATGTTTTTCCATAATAAAGGATGTCTATTTTATTGAAAAATGATATTAAATAAACTACATTAGTTATATATATGTTTTTCCATAATAAAGGATGTTTATTTTATTGAAAAATGATATTAAATAAACTACATTAGTTATATATCTGTTTTTCCATAATAAAGGATGTTTATTTTATTGAAAAATGATATTAAATAAACTACATTAGTTATATATCTGTTTTTCCATAATAAAGGATGTCTATTTGATTTAAAAATCATATTAAATAAACTACATTAGCTATATATATGTTTTTTCCATATTAAAGGATGTTTATTTTATTGAAAAATTATATTAAAGGCATACTGTCACAGATTTAGGAACCTTATTTCTCTAAAAATGAATAATAAATGAAAATTACATTAATTTTTGGAAACCAAATCTAGCTATTGCATCACCTTAACTGAACCACGATGGACCCTGTTGACAATAATATTTTTTGAATTATAGACCATTGCCATAATTCAATTATTTTTACGAAATATCATTAATAAGTGGAGTATGGTGGCTATGTAAATGACTGAATAAAGTACATTTAGGGACAAATCAAATGTATATATTTTTAAGTCATACTTTGTTAGGCTATTTAATAGGTCAGTAGTCTGTGACAATATGCCTTTAAATAAACTACATTAGTTATATACCTGTTTTTTCATAATAAAGGACTTTTGTTTTATTGAAAAGTGATATTAAATAAACTACATTAGTTATATATCTGTTTTTTCATAAAACAGGATGTTTATTTTATTGAAAAGTGATATTAAATAAACTACATTAGTTATATATCTGTTTTTCTGTAATAAAGGATGTTTATTTTATTGAAAAATGATATTACTAATTAAACTGTATTTCAAGTTGTCTACAGCAAGTGTAAAAATGCTGTTGCGGAAGTTGTAAACTGCGCGAGAATGTTGTATGACGTCTGTCTGCTACCCACGTTGCATCAGGCTCCAGATGTCAGCATATCCTTTCTAACAACTTCCGCTGCCCACTTAGGTCAGCATATGTAGAACCATGGAAAATGTAACTTCCTGTTTGTAAGTACAGTCCCGCAGAGAAAAATATCGGTCATAATAATTATTAAATGACTGTTTAATTGTATTACTTGTGGATAACTGGTAGATAAAGGTTACTGACATGAAAAGGAAATGACAAAGGAGCATGAACTTTTGTTTTTTAATTAGTTCTGCAGAAAAAAAAGTTGTAGACAAAGGTAACTGACATGAACATTTTTTTTATATTATAGGAGCATGAACTTTCTTTTGAAATCAGTCCTGCAGAAAAAAATATTGGTTGTAATTTTAAGCGACCCTTTAAGATTATTGATACATGCGGATGGTTGATAAGCCATCGGACTTAAGGTACTGGGTTTCATAGCCCGGTACCGGCTCCCACGCAGAGCGAGTTTCAATGACTCACCAGCATTGCACGAGGGCACTGAAATCAGTACCTTGTGTGGCCACCAGCAGCAGCAATCACTGCGCGACATCTCCTTGGCATAGACTGAATGAGTCTCTGAATCCGGGCACGTGGAATCCTAGCCCATTCTTTCTGCAGTGCATGTGACAGTTGCAGAAGCGTCTGAGGCTCCGGGTCATGCTGGCGTGCACGTCTGTCCAGTTCATCCCATAGATTTTCATTGGGGTTGAGATCTGACGATCTTGGTGGCCATGGCAGCACATTAAATGTTCTCATTCTGTAGAAAATCCATTGTTACACGTGCCGTATTCGGCCTGGCATTGTCCTGCTGAAAGAGTTCTCTCTGTCGATCCAAAATGACCACGAAGAATTTCATCCCAGTAGTATACAGCTGTCAGGTTGCCTTGTACAAACACAAGTTCACTCCTGCTGGTATATGAGATGGCTCTCCACATCATAACACTCCCTCCACCGAATCTGTTAACTTGGGCAATGCAGTTGGTGGCAAAACATTCATTCCGGCATCTGTAAACACATTGTCGTCTAGAAGGAAACATGACTCATCGCTGGACCATACTCGCCACCAGTTTCCCAAGTTCCACCCTGTACATTCGTGCACCAAATTTCGATGTTGATGTCGCAGGACGGGGCCAACATATGGTCTCCTAGCCCGTAAACCAGCTTCTCGAAGTCGGAGACACCCTTCTCAAACCAGGTATGCGTCCAGCAGTGTTCGTTGCTGTGGCAGTTCGGTGTAGCGATGTAGCGATCTTGTGCTGCAGTTGTTATGCGAGGTCTTCCACTTCAGGGCCGGTCTTCAGCTGATTGAAACTGCTGGTACCTGTCCCAGAGAAGTGAAATGGTGCTCTGATGGATGTTCATGTGGCATGCGACTGCTGACTGCGATTCACCTAACTGGAGGCGGCCTATTGCAATGTTTCGATTTGGCAGGCTTAGTCTTGGCATCTTGTAACTCATCTATGTCAAAATGGAAATGAGGCATCATTGCGAGCATTGCACTTTTAAATACCCATCACTACCCCAATCTTTTCCCCAAGTTTCACATGCATTAGCCAAAATCTGACCATTTCATGCCAATTTCCTGCAATTGTCGCACAACGTGCCACAATGTGCGTTAAATTTGTTTTAAGGTGCATTTGGGCATGCTGTCCCCTTCCAGAAACATTAACAAACATGGTCATTCAGCAACATTGTACAAAAAAACTATATTTTGTCAAATCAAACACTTTTCTTCTTTCCCTATCAGCTATGCAATTCTTTTTTGACAGAAAGAAAGAAAGAAATGTTTTATTTAACAACGCACTCAACACATTTTATTTATGGTTATATGGCGTCAGACATATGGTTAAGGACCACACAGATATTAAGAGGAAACCCGCTGTCGCCACTTCATGGACTACTCTTTCTGATTAAAGCAAGGGATCTTTTATTTGCACTTCCCACAGGCAGGATAGCACAAACCATGGCCTTTGTTGAACCAGTTATGGATCACTGGTCGATGCAAGTAGTTTACACCTACCCATTGAGCCTTGCAGAGCCACTCACTCAGGGTTTGGAGTCGGTATCTGGATTAAAAATCCCATGCCTCGACTGGCATCAGAACCCAGTACCTACCAGCCTGTTGACCGATGGCCTAACCACGACACCACCGAGGCCGGTCCTTTTTTGACAGAGTATATAATATAAATAAATGTTGCTTTTAATAGAGAGTACTATCCCTGAAACCTCTCCCTGCCCAATTGCCTGTAAATATTCTTTTTATGGAAGTTAGTTACGTGACTCAAGTTGAATACGTCAAACCCATCCTTCAAAGAGGAAGGAAGTGAACAGCCATTATTCTGTAAATAGTCGATATTGTGTGTCCTTGGCGTGAATATTTTCACGACGCACTTGGAAAAACATGCTGCTGTTAACAATTTGCTACATATCTGTATAAGTTGTCAAAAAGCAAGCTTGTTGTACATTTGGTGTGGGTGTCTGATGGATTTCAATAGATGGGATGTAGGTCGGTGGTAGAGTGTTCAGGGTGGGTGTCTGATGGATTTCAATAGATGGGATGTAGGTCGGTGGTAGAGTGTTCGCTGGGGTGGGTGTCTGATGGATTTCAATAGATGGGATGTAGGTCGGTGGTAGAGTGTTCGCTGGGGTGGGTGTCTGATGGATTTCACTAGATGGGATTTCGGTGGTAGATGTTCAGGGTGGGTGTCTGATGGATTTCAATAGATGTGTAGGTCGGTGGTAGAGTGTTCGCTGGGGTGGGTGTCTGATGGATTTCAATAGATGGGATGTAGGAGAGTGTTCGCTGGGGTGGGTGTCTGATGGATTTCAATAGATGGATGTAGGTCGGTGGTAGAGTGTTCGCTGTGGGTGTAGATGTGTTCGCTGGGGTCGGTGTCTTCGTGGATTCAGGGTGGGTGTCTGATGGATTTCAATAGATGGGATGTAGGTCGGTGGTAGAGTGTTCGCTGGGGTGGGTGTCTGATGGATTCAATAGATGGATGTAGGTCGGTGGTAGAGTGTTCGCTGGGGTGGGTGTCTGATGGATTTCAATAGATGGGATGTAGGTCGGTGGTAGAGTGTTCGCTGGGGTAGGTGTCTGATGGATTTCAATGATGGATGTAGGTCGGTGGTAGAGTAGATGGGATGGGTGTCTGAGGATTTCAATAGATGGGATGTAGGTCGGTGGTAGAGTGTTCGCTGGGGTGGTGTCTGATGGATTTCACTAGATGGATGTAGGTCGGTGGTAGAGTGTTCGCTGGGGTGTGTGGTCTGAGATTTCAATAGATGGATGTAGGTCGGTGGTAGAGTGTTCGCTGGGGTGGGTGTCTGATGGATTTCACTAGATGGGATGGGTCGGTGGTAGAGTGTTCGCTGGGGTGGTGTCTGAGAGATGGGATGTTCGGTGGTAGAGTGTTCGCTGGGGTGGGTGTCTGATGGATTTCACTAGATGGGATGTAGGTCGGTGGTAGAGTGCTCGCTGGGGTGGGTGTCTGATGGATGTTCACTAGATGGGATGTAGGTCGGTGGTAGAGTGTTCGCTGGGGTGGGTGTCTGATGGATTTCACTAGATGGGATGTAGGTCGGTGGTAGAGTGTTCGCTGGGGTGGGTGTCTGATGGATTTCACTAGATGGGATGTAGGTCGGTGGTAGAGTGTTCGCTGGGGTGGGTGTCTGATGGATTTCACTAGATGGGATGTAGGTCGGTGGTAGAGTGTTCAGGGTGGGTGTCTGATGGATTTCACTAGATGGGATGTAGGTCGGTGGTAGAGTGTTCGCTGGGGTGGGTGTCTGATGGATTTCAATAGATGGGATGTAGGTCGGTGGTAGAGCGTTCGTTGGGGTGGGTGTCTGATGGATTTCAATAGATGGGATGTAGGTCGGTGGTAGAGTGTTCGCTGGGGTGGGTGGGGATGTCATTGGATTGGTCACCTGTGGTAGACTGGATTTTAATGCGAGTAGCCTATGTTCTGACAGCAGCATTTCTCCTCCCTCACTCTGCCTCTCCTTTGGTCTCTCTAAATTTCTCTTTCTCTCTCTTTCTCTCTAACTCTCTTTCAATCTTTCCCTCTAACTCTTCCCTCTATCAGTCTCCGTCTGTAATTCTCTCTGTCTTTCTTTCCCTCTATCCATCTCTCTCTCTCTCTCTCTCTCTCTCTCTCTCTCTCTCTCTCTCTCTCTCTCTCTCTCTCTCTCTCTCTCTCTCTCTCTCAACTCGGAGTGTGACTTAGCTCAGTGGTACAGCGCTCGCCTAGGATCGATCCCCATTGGTGGGCCAATTGGGCTATTTCTCGTTCCAGCCAGTGCACCACGACTGGTATACCAAAGGCCGTGGGATGGTGCATATAAAAGAGCCCTTGCTGTTGATCGAAAAGAGTAGCCCATGAAGTGGCAACAGTGGGTTTCCTCTCTCAATCTGTGTGGTCCTTAACCTTATGTCTGACGCCATATAACCGTAAATAAAATGTGTTGAGTGCGTCATTAAATAACACATTTCCTTTCCTTTCTTCTTTCTCTCTAATGCCCTTTCTTTCAATCTTTCCTTCTAACTCTCCCCCACTCTCAGTCTCCGTCTCTAACTCTCTCTATCTCTCTTTCCCTTTCTTTCCCTCTATCCATCTCTCACTTTCTCAATCTTGTCAACTTTCTTCTCTCTCAACCCTTCTCTTTCTTCTTCTCTGTCCCTCCCTTTTTCTTTCCTTCTCTCCTCTCTCCTCCCTCCTCCCTCCGTTCCATTCACTCCCTCTGACCATCTGTCTCTCGTATTCCCTCTGTCCCTCCCTCCCTCCCACCCTCCCACTCTCTCCTCCCTCTGTCCTCCCTCTCTCCTCCCTCTGTCCTCCCTCTGTCCCTCCCTCTGTCCCTCCCTCTCTCCTCCCTCTGTCCCTCCCTCTGTCCCTCCCTCTCTCCTCCCTCTGTCCCTCCCTCTCTCCTCCCTCTGTCCCTCCCTCTGTCTATTGCTCTCTCCTCCCTCTCTGGGGCAGGATGTAGCCCAGTGGTAAAGAGCTCACTTGATGCACGGTCAGTCTAGGATCCATCCCCGTCGGTGGGCCTATTGGGCTATTTCTCGTTCCAGCCAGTGCACCACGACTGGTATACCAAAGGCTGTGGGATGGTGCATATAAAAGAGCCCTTGCTGTTGATCGAAAAGAGTAGCCCATGAAGTGGCAACAGTGGGTTTCCTCTCTCAATCTGTGTGGTCCTTAACCTTATGTCTGACGCCATATAACCGTAAATAAAATGTGTTGAGTGCGTCATTAAATAACACATTTCCTTTCCTTTCTTCTTTCTCTCTAATGCCCTTTCTTTCAATCTTTCCCTCTAACTCTCCCCCACTCTCAGTCTCCGTCTCTAACTCTCTCTATCTCTCTTTCCCTTTCTTTCCCTCTATCCATCTCTCACTTTCTCAATCTTGTCAACTTTCTTCTCTCTCAACCCCTCTCTTTCTTCTTCTCTGTCCCTCCCTTTTTCTTTCCTTCTCTCCTCTCTCCTCCCTCCGTTCCATTCACTCCCTCTGACCATCTGTCTCTCGTATTCCCTCTGTCCCTCCCTCCCTCCCACCCTCCCACTCTCTCCTCCCTCTGTCCCTCCCTCTGTCCTCCCTCTCTCCTCCCTCTGTCCTCCCTCTGTCCCTCCCTCTGTCCCTCCCTCTCTCCTCCCTCTGTCCTCCCTCTGTCCCTCCCTCTGACCTCCCTCTCTCCTCCCTCTGTCCTCCCTCTGTCCCTCCCTCTGTCCCTCCCTATGTCCTCCCTCTCTCCTCCCTCTGTCCCTCCCTCTCTCCTCCCTCTGTCCCTCCCTCTGTCCCTCCCTCTCTCCTCCCTCTGTCCCTCCCTCTCTCCTCCCTCTGTCTCTCCCTCTGTCCTCCCTCTCTCCTCCCTCTGTCCTCCCTCTGTCCCTCCCTCTGTCCCTCCCTCTCTCCTCCCTCTGTCCCTCCCTCTGTCCCTCCCTCTGTCCCTCCCTCTCTTCTCCCTCTGTCCCTCCCTCTGTCTGTTGCTCTCTCCTCCCTCTCTGGGGCAGGATGTAGCCCAGTGGTAAAGAGCTCACTTGATGCACGGTCAGTCTAGGATCCATCCCCGTCGGTGGGCCTATTGGGCTATTTCTCGTTCCAGCCAGTGCACCACGACTGGTATATCAAAGGCTGTGGTATGTGCTATCCTGTCTATGGGATGGTGCATTTAAAAGATCCCTTGCTACTAATGACAAACTGTTGTGGGTTTCCTCTATGACTGTGTCAAAAAATGACCATATGTTTGACATCCAATAGTCAATGATTACTAAATCATTGTGCTCTAGTGGTGTCACTAAACAAAACAAAACAAAATCCTCCCTCTCTCTAAACCTCTCTCAAGCTCACTTGCAACCTCTCTCTCTTTCTCAACCTCATTTTTGACCTCTCGATCTCTCATCCTCCACCTCCTATAAACCCAATGGCTTAAGGGGTAGGGTTTAAGGAAATGTTTTATTTAACTCGGTCAATAGAAGGAAATGTTTTATTTAACTCGGCCAATAGAAGGACATTTTTATTTAACTCGGTCAATAGAAGGAAATGTTTTACTTAACATGGTAAATAGGAAATGTTTTACTTAACTCGGTCAGTAGAAGGAAATGTTTTACTTAACTCGGTCAACGGAAGGAAATGTTTTATTTAACTCGGTCAATAGAAGGAAATGTTTACTTAACATGGTAAATAGGAAATGTTTTACTTAACTCTGTCAATAGAAGGAAATGTTTTATTTAACTTTGCCAATAGAAGGACATTTTTATTTAACTCTGTCAATAGAAGGAAATGTTTTACTTAACATGGTAAATAGGAAATGTTTTACTTAACTCGGTCAGTAGAAGGAAATGTTTTACTTAACTCGGTCAACGGAAGGAAATGTTTTATTTAACTCGGGCAATAGAAGGAAATGTTTACTTAACATGGTAAATAGGAAATGTTTTACTTAACTCTGTCAATAGAAGGAACTGTTTTACTTAACTCGGCCAATAGGACATTTTTATTTAACTCGGTCAATAGAAGGAAATGTTTTACTTAACACGGTGAATAGGAAATGTTTTACTTAGCTCGGTCAATAGAAGGACATTTTTATTTAACTCGGTCAATAGAAGGAAATGTTTTACTTAACACATTAAATAGGAAATGTTTTACTTAACTCAGTCAATACAAGGAAATGTTTTACTTAACTCGGTCAACAGAAGGAAATGTTTTACTTAACTCGGTCAACAGAAGGAAATGTTTTACTTAACTCGGTCAACAGAAGGAAATGTTTTACTTAACTCGGTCAATAGAAGGAAATGTTTTACTTAACTAGGTCACCAGAAGGAAATGTTTTATTTAACTTGGTAAGTAGAGCACTCTTCTGATGAGTTTGAGTCAAATCTACTTTGCTGGAACCATCTTCTTGTTGGGTTTCCCCCATCCCATGCAATGCTCCATAACTGGAATATCAAAAATCATGGAATGTACTGTGCTGTCTGTGTGAAAACTAATGGAAACATAGTGACTTTTCTGTAAGACTATGTGCTCTAACTTTAACTTTGTTACAATGACTTAACCACTATATCACCAATTATGATGATGATGGTGGTGGTGATGGTTATAATTATGATGATGATGGTGGTGATGATGATGATGGTGATGATGATGATGGTTATGATTATGATGATAATAACAAATGTATATTTGTGAGATGAAACCAAAATGTCAATTATAAAAACGCATTACACACGAAACCCATACCTCTTTCACCTGGTGCAATCATTCATGGAAGAACCCTGACCTCCCCTCCCCCCCCCCCCCCCCCCCCCCCCACTATCTGTCATTCTTTTGATTGATGATTTGTGCTGTGTTGTGTAACATATACAAGTGTACATAGTTATTACTCATGTGTTGCGTGACGGGGGAATGCGCTACTTTTACCATCTTGCTAATGTATGGTCTGGCAAAATAGAGAGAAACATAAAGGATTGTTTGGGGGTTTGCCACCAGGCAAGCCAAGCCATTAACTACTGACGCAAATGCTTGTCAATTCTTGTCAAAATTTTCTTGTAAAAGTTAATGTAAAATTAAAACCATACCAGAAACAAAGATTGTTTTGACAAGGTGTAGTCAAATATGATGAGATGACATTGCGTATATTTTCATTTCCAATAAAGATTATTTCAATTTTAAGAAAAATATTTGAAAATCCTCCATTAAAATTACTGTGTGGTGTAAGTGGGTGGGACAGAGCCCAGTGGCACAGCGCTCGCTCGATGCGCGGTCGGTCTGGGATCGATCCCCATCAGTGGACCCATTGGGCTATTTCTTGCTCCAACAGGTGCACCACGACTGGTACATCAAAGGCCATGGTATGTGCTATCCTGTCTATGGGATGGTACATATAAAAGATCCCTTGCTGCTAATCGAAAAAGAGTAGCCCATGAAGTGGTGACAGCGAGTTTCCTCTCTCAATATCTATGTGGGTCCTTAACCATATGTCTGACACTATATAACTATAAATAAAATGTGTTGATTGCGTCATTAAATAAAACATTTCTTTCCTGTGTGGTGTACGTACTGGAAATGATCAAGAATTACTATAATAATGATGTCATACTTTTGTTTTTGAATAACATTTTAAATGTTTAGTCTAGGTCTTTGGTAAGATGTTTTGCAGCATTTACGGTACATAAAAGCAAAAGTAGGAATTAAAACAAAACAAAATTACTTCAGTAGTAAAATAGATTTAAACAATATAGCACATACTTAACAAATTTATTTAAGTTAGCCTTTTGAGCGATAGTCTTGGAGAGGAAACCCCTATATTTTTTTCATTAGTAGCAAGGGATCTTTTATATTCATCATCCCGCAGACAGGATAGCATATACCATGGCCTTTGATATATCAGTTGTGGTGCACTGGCTTCCAGTGCATCATAACTGGTATATCAAAAGCTGTGGTATACGATATCCTATTTATGGGATGGTACATATAAAATATCCCTTGCTACTTATGGAAAAATGTAGCAGGTTTCCTGTCTAAGACTATATACATGTATGTCAGAATTACCAAATGTTTGACATCCAATAGCCAAAGATTAATAAATCAATGTGCTCTAGTGGTGTCATTAAACAAAACAAAATGGAACTTTCATTATTAATATTTATTTATTCTTAAAATCATTTCTTAATCATTTCATTGAAAAAACTTTTTTCATTTTTTTTTCATTTTTGCCTTTCAGACAGTAATTTTAATTAATGTTTTTCATTTGCACGTTCATATTATTTAAAAGATTTTATCGCACATTTTCTCTAGTAGCTGTTCTAACTGGGCGGAAAATCAACTCGAGAGACTTCCTGATCACCATCGGTAATTTCCTCTTCCTGTTTCTCCGATATTGGGTGGGATTGGTCGAGGCTTCACGTCACATGAGTTACATGGCATGAAACAGAAAACTCTCTCTTCTCTCTCAGTATTCACAATCATTAAAATTCCAGTGTAATACCACCGACAGCTTTATATACCGTACATGGCATTTTTATACACTTGCAATTACCCAAAGTGTTATCTGTATTTGTCCACTTGTTCAGATATAAAACAAACATGACATCTTGTAGCTATCAGCATTGAAACCAATAACGTAACCACCACACCACCGAGTCCAGTTATCTTTGAATAATATGTGCATATTTGATACCTGAGATGAACTTGTGCAATAGCTGTATTTGTCGACGTGTCCAGATTTAAAACAAACATGACTGTTCTTGGTGGTAAGCCTTTACTGGGATTTGAACCCAGTACCTACCAGTGTTAGAAATTAACCACTACACAGCAAGATATCTTTTAATAATATGTGAATGTCTGATACACAAGATGAACCTTTGAAAGATCTGTGTTTGCTAACCTGCCTATGTATAAAACAATCATGACTTCTTTGGGGGGATATTAAGATTTGAACTTGGTATCTACCAGTCTTGGAACTTAACCAGTATACCACAACATATCCTTTTTTTTTTTTTTTTTTTTTTTTTTTTTTAAATTTATTGTCCCCAGACACAAGTATGATAGTGTCAGGGTTGGGGGCCCTGATTTCACTACCTTACATCCATGTTATAAGTACAGATGAACATTATTTATATATATAATATAGTGTAATTAGAATCAATATAATAATATTGATAAGCATGAATACATGAAAACATGGAGTTCACTAATATGTGGGGTTAACAGTGAAGATAGAGGTAGAGGAAAGATTTGAAGGAAATGGTAAAGGGAGAAAAGAGAAGGTAAGGAAGGAAGAAGGAAAGAAAGAGTGAATTAAATACTTTAATTTCGAAAGAGAAAACATATTTGTATTGAAATAGCAAGATATCTTTTAATAGTATGTGAATGTCTGATACACAAGATGAACCTTTGAAAGGTCTGTGTTTGCTAACCTGCCTTTTAAAAAAAAAATCATGACTTCTTTGGGGGGATATTAGGATTTGAACTTGGTATCTACCAGTCTTGGAACTTAACCAGTACACCACAACATATCTTAACAATATGTGAATATCTGATACACAAGATGAACTTTTGAAAGGCCTGTGTTTGCCAACCTGTCCAGGTATAAAACAAACATGACTTCTTGGCCAGGTAAAATCGAGTTGACGACTTACAACAAGCGGCCCATTCACAGAGGACATGTGTATTTGGCCAATTACATGCTGATAAAAGCAGGTGCGTGTGCCACGGCCCGGCCCGAGGGATTATCGCTAAGTCCAGAATTCATTCATTCAGCGCACTCGGAGGGGTCAAGCTTTTCACTGGCACTTTCATAAAAAACCATCAACACTTTTACTTTAACAATATATGTGTTAATTTGTCTCGATATTTGCATTTCACATTCTTAATATTGTATCCTATTTCTCCTTCATCTTGAGCCAAAATCAAGAACCTTTTTTTCTTTCTTTTTTAACTGTGTGTTAATTTTTCTGTACATTTGCATTTCACATTCTTAACATCATATCACTTTTCTGCTTCATCTTGAGCCAAAATCAAGAACTTTTTTCTTCTTTTTTTTTAAGAATGTGTGTTAATTTTTTTTATACATTTGCATTTCACATTCTTAATAAAATATTGTATCTATTTCTGCTTCATACTGAGCCAAAATCAAGAAGTTTGTTTTTAAT
This sequence comes from Gigantopelta aegis, assembly GCF_016097555.1. Lineage (NCBI taxonomy): Eukaryota > Metazoa > Mollusca > Gastropoda > Neomphalida > Peltospiridae > Gigantopelta > Gigantopelta aegis. Next base: position 27,929,241 of record NC_054709.1, on the reverse strand, counting down.
GTGTTAATTTTTTTTTACATTTGCATTTCACATTCTTTAGTATTGTATTCATTTTGCTGTTCATTTCTGCTGCATATTGAAACAAAATCAAGAATTCATTTTTTTTCAAACAATGTGTTAATTTTTCTGTACATTTCCATTTCTCTTTCTTTAATATTGTATTCATTTTACTGTTCATTTGTGTTTCATTTTGAGCCAAAAATCAAGAATGCTTTTTCTTAACAATGTGTTTATTTTTTTGTACATTTCAATTTCCATTTCTTTCATTTTGCTGTTCATTTGTGTTTCATTTTAAGCCAACAATCAAGAATACTTTCCCTTAACAATGTGTTCATTTTTCTGTACATTTCCATTTCACATTCTTTAATGTCATATTCATTTCAGTGTTTCATATGGTGCCAGTTTTTTAATAACTTATTAATATTAATTAATTTTATTGCACATTAATTTTGTGCTTCAGATGTGGTAAAATTATACTTTTGTATTTATTAATTTTTAGATTCATGTTTTAAATTCTTTCTATTCTGTCCAGCACTTTAACCCAAATCAACAACATTCTTTAACAATGCATTAATGTAACAAAAAAAAATCAACCTCCACTGAGGAGATTCGAACTATGGCTTCTTAGTACGAGAGTCCAGCACTCTACCAACTGAGCTAATATGGAAATTCCTACTAGCTACTGCCAGCAGGAGCACTTTATACCAACACTGCTACATACTCCCTCCCCCTCAAGTGAAGCTAAGTCCCAGAGCTGTGGGCCACGGGCAGTTGAACTGTTACGGGTCCTGACTGGGTTATAATTGTATTTTTCTGTTAAGAACACACCCAGTCCCTACATCGGCTCCAAAGGTAAGAGATAAATCAACCTCCACTGAGGGGATTTGAACCACGGACTCTCAGTACCAACTGTTTAAACAATATTTATTCCCAGTTATAATGCTGGTTGGGGATTGGCCAACAGGCAAAATGCCTATATCAAGGCCTCTCCCTCTGAACTAATTAGGAAATTCCCACTAACTACTGCCAGTAGGAACACTTTATACCAACAATAATAACTACAATAAAAAAAATTGTACATTTCTACAGTGAAACCCCTCTAAACCAGACACCCTTGGGGCCAAGCAAAATGTCTGGTTATAAAGAGTTATCTGTTTAAAAAGGTTAATTTCTGTACCGATTTTTAAAAAAGGACCATGAAAAATGTCTGGTTTTGAGAGAATTCTGGTTTACAGATGGTCCGGTTTAGAGATGTTTCACTGTGTTTGAAAAAAAAGAAAAGAAAAAGAAGAAAAAAATGTTAACGAAAGAATATGAGATCTAATATTTCCGTCAGACATGTAAAACGACAATACCCAGGAGAAACAAAACACTTCAGCTTTTTCTCTTTTAACCATCCTACATGTTCGTCCAGTGGGCATAGCGGTTTAGTGCAAGTATTGGGAATAGAGAACCGATGGCCCATGCCGTTCCGGAACACAAGAGCACAGAGCTTCTGAAGTCTAGAATTACCACGAGAGACCCAAAGAACATGACCCATCTATAGGGCCCATGGTTCAGTGTTTTGACCTTTGTCCAAGAAATGTGTTAAATGGCAGCTAATATTTTTTACAAGCTAGTGGTCAGCAGGTTATTGATGTAAAAAATTTCACAAAGGATATCGTGTTGCAATTAATGGGTGGGGAATTAATTGATGTGAACATGTAGGCCATGATGATGGAAGTGGTTAATGGGGAAGGTTTAAGGATGGTAGGTCCTGTGTAAAAGCATCCTGTAACACAGTAAGTGAAAGTTAAAAAGTTTGTTTGTTTTATGATACCACTAGAGCTTGTTGATTTATTAATCATCGGCTATTGGATGTCAGTCATTTGGTAATTTTGACTTCATTTTAGAGAGGAAACCTGCTCTATTTTTTCCAATAATAGCAAGGGATCTTTTTTATTCACCATCCCAAAGACAGGATAGCACATACCACAGCTATTGGCTGGAGTGAAAAATAGCCCAATGGGACCACCAATGGGGATTGATCCCAGACTGACCATGCATCGAGCGAGGGCTTTACCACTGGGCTACGTCCTACCCCTAGCATATATCCAAGAAATGTGTTAAATGGCAGCTAATATTCTTTACAAGCTAGTGGTCAGCAGGTTTATTGATGTAAAAAAAATTTCACGAAGGATATCGTCTTGCAATTAATGGTTGGGGAATTAATTGATGTGAACATGCAGGCCATGATGATGGAAGTGGTTAATGGGGAAGGTTTGATGGGTCAGTGTGTTGAGTGTGTCATTAAATCAAACATTTCTTTCTTCTTTCTTTCTTTTCCTTTCCTCTCCAAAAAACTCGAGTGCCACCTATCCAACACACATCTTTCTCATTGAGCGTGATCAATCACCTGACCTCTTGGACATCAAACAGATGCTCTAACATCGGATTAATTCCCAACCACTCCAGTTAGTACCTCTCTCCCTCTCCCTTCCCTTCTCTTTTCCTCCATCCTCTCTCTCTCTCTCTCTCTCATTCTCTGTTCGCTGTCCCTCTCTCTCTCTCTCTCTCTCTCTCTCTCTCTCTCTCTCTCTCTCTCTCTCTCTCTGTCTCTCTCTCTCTCTCTCTCTCTCTCTCTCTCTCTCTCTCTCTCCTTTCTCCCTCTCTCCTTTCTCTCCTTTCTCCCTCTCTCCCTTTCTTTCTCTCTCTCTCTTTCACTTTCTCTCTCTCCCTCCCTCCCCCTCCATCTCCCAAGTGTTGAAATAACCATATATTAGACCACAAATAACATTAATTAAAAAATGTACTCAGGTATCATTAACAAACATTCCTTTCCTTTCCTCTCCGAAAATATCGAGTGCCACCTATCCAACACACATCTTTCTCATTGAGCGTGATCGATCACCTGACCTCTTGGACATCAAACAGATGCTCTAACATCGGACTAATTTCTGACCACTCCAGTTAGCCTTCTGACAACCAGCAATAACAGTGTTACATGACAAAGCTTTTATGTGCCAAGTGAAACGGTTTTGATCACTTTGCATTAGGTCTTATCTTGTCAGCGAGTTAATCCACGGCTAAGTTATCTGTCAAAAGAGTCTGATGTTTGTCCGAGTGCGGTGGGATCAAGGGTCATTTTGGTATCCCCAGTGTCCACTTGCTGATGGTCGTTCATCAAAATCAAGCGTGAAAATATTTACACACAACTTATTTGGAGCTGAGTGGATGGGTTTTCAAGATGGTGCTGAATTACGCACTTTTCACATTAGAACCTCTTGACTTCATTGAAAATATAGTCTGCTTATAATAGTCAAGATATGGTATAGTTTTCAAGATTACCGGTAATAGTTTTAAGGATTGTCTGTTATTTGTGAGAACAGCTTCGCCGATTCACAGTTTTCATAATATTTGTTTTGTTCATACCCTGATGAATGTAAAAGAAATAACAGACAATACTTATAATTAAATTTGAATCATACTTACTAATAATAACACTAAAAGTTCATACTTCATTTTTAATTATGTTTGGTCCATAAACAATAATGCTCAATAAGACAACTTGCCTATATAAAACGACGTCTTCAGATATGACGTTCCCTGACAATGTAATTTTTACGTTCATTGGGAAATGAACAAACTCCGTTGCTTCATCTGGAACAATAGGATGACGTTATGTTGTAATGAATGTAGCAGAAATTTAATTATTCTGGGGGGGTTTTGTAGATGAGTCTCAAGAAAGACAATCCTTGAAGCGAGTTTTAGTGAACTATTTCAGTTGATTTCTAGAGAAGGGCGGGATTTAGCTCAGTCAGTTGAGTGCTTGCTTCAGGCGCTTGCATCGCAGGATCAAACCACCTCGGTGGATTCATTCAGCTGATTGGGTTTTTTCTAAGTTCCAACCAGTGCACCACAAATGGACAAAGGCCGTGATATGTGCTTTCGTGTTTGTGAGAAAGTGCATTTAATAGAACCCTTACTGCATTTTGGAAAGATGTGGCAGGTTTTCTCTGATGACTATGTGTCAGAATTACCAAATGTTTGACATCCAATAACCGAACTGGCCTTGGTGGCATCGTGGTTAGGCCATTGGTTAACAGGCTGGTAGGTACTGGGTTCGGATCCCAGTCGAGGCATGGGATTTTTAATCCAGATACCGACTCCAAACCCTGAGTGAGTGCATCACAAGGCTCAATGGGTAGGTGTAAACCACTTGCACTGACCAGTGATCCATAACTGGTTCAACAAAGACCATGGTTTGTGCTATCCTGCCTGTGGGAAGCGCAAATAAAAGATCCCTTGCTGCTAATCGGAAAGAGATAAAACATTTCTTTCTTTCTTTTTTCCAATTGCCGATGATTAATTAATCAATAAGTGTGTTCTAGTGGTGTCTTTAAACAAAACAAACTTTGATTTTCTAGAGATAAGGGTTAACAAAAATCCATAAAAGTTAAAATGTTTTATTACAAAATCACGAGAGCACATTGATTTGAATGGTAAAGCTCTAGTTTGATGCGCGGTCAGTCTGGGATCGATCCCAGTCAGTGGGCCCATTGGGCTATTTCTTATTCCATTCAGTGCATCATGACTGGTATATCAAAGGCTGTGGTATATGCTGCCCTGTCTGTGGGCTAGAGCATATAAAAGATCCCTTGCTACTAATGTTGTGGGTTTCATTTCTAAGAATATAATGTCAGAATTACCAAATGTTTGACATCCAATAGCCAACGATGAATAAATCAATGTGCTCTAGTGGTGTCGTTAAACAAAACCAACTTTAATTTTGAAGATTAATAGTTTTTGGGATCACTCCTTTTGTAAATGTGTTTTTTTCTGACATGAGTCTCAAGAAAAACAGTCAATAGAGTCAGCTTTACTTGGATTGATTTTTTGTCAGAAAAAAAAGTTTAATAAAAGTTTGTTTTGTCTAATAACACCACTAGAGCACATTGATTTTTTCATAGACAAATCAGCGCATGCCAAGACCATTGATATACAATATACCAGTCGTGGTGCACTGGCTGGAACGAGAAATAACCCAATGGGTCCACCGGCGAGGATTGATCCCTAGACCGATCGCACATCAAGCGAGCGCTTTACCACTGGGTTACATCCCGCCCTAAACGAACAGTGCAATACGAATTGTCCATTAATACACAGACTGTGACTGAATCCAGGATACACACACTGCCACCTATAGAAGAAAGTACACTGAAACCCCATTAATACACAGACTGTGACTGAATCCAGGATACACACACTGCCACCTATAGAAGAAAGTACACTGAAACCCCATTAATACACAGACTGTGACTGAATCCAGGATACACACACTGCCACCTATAGAAGAAAGTACACTGAAACCCCATTAATACACAGACTGTGACTGAATCCAGGATACACACACTGCCACCTATAGAAGAAAGTACACTGAAACCCCATTACTGAAACCCCATTAATACACAGACTGTGACTGAATCCAGGATACACACACTGCCACCTATAGAAGAAAGTACACTGAAACCCCATTAATACACAGACTGTGACTGAATCCAGGATACACACACTGCCACCTATAGAAGAAAGTACACTGAAACCCCATTAATACACAGACTGTGACTGAATCCAGGATACACACACTGCCACCTATAGAAGAAAGTACACTGAAACCCCATTAATACACAGACTGTGACTGAATCCAGGATACACACACTGCCACCTATAGAAGAAAGTACACTGAAACCCCATTAATACACAGACTGTGACTGAATCCAGGCTACACACACTGCCACCTATAGAAGAAAGTACACTGAAACCCCTTTAAAGTGGACACCCTTTTGACCAATACCGGCCTCGGTGGCGTCATGGTAGGCCATCGGTCTACAGGCTGGTAGGTACTGGGTTCGGATCCCAGTCGAGGCATGGGATTTTTAATCCAGATACTGACTCCAAACCCTGAGTGAGTGCTCCGCAAGGCTCAATGGGTAGGTGTAAACCTCTTGCACCGACCAGTGATCCATAACGGGTTCAACAAAGGCCATGGTTTGTGCTATCCTGCCTGTGGGAAGCGCAAATAAAAGATCCCTTGCTGCTAATCGGAAGAGTATCCCATGTAGTGGCGACAGCGGGTTTCCTCTTAAAATCTGTGTGGTCCTTAAACATATGTCTGACGCCATATAACCGTAAATAAAATGTGTTGAGTGCGTCGTTAAATAAAACATTTCTTTCTTTCTTTCCCTTTTGACCAAGTAAAATGTCCGGTATTAAGAGGGTATCTGGTTTAGAGAGGTTAAAAAAGGAAATATTTTATTTAACGACACACTCAACACATTTTATTTACCGTTATATGTCGTCAGACATATGGTTAAGGACCACACAGATTTTGAGAGAGGAAACTCGCTGTCGCCACTTCATGGGCTACTCTTTTCGATTAGCAGCAAGGGATCTTTTATATGCACCATCCCACAGACAGGGTAGTACATACCATGACATTTTGATATACCAGTTGTGGTGCACTGGCTGGAACGAGAAATAGCCCAATGGGTCCACTGATGGGGATCGATCCCAGACCGACCGTGCATCAATAGAGAGGTTAAGTTCTGTACGGTACTGATTTTTAAAAAAGGACCGTAAAAATTTTCCGGTTTTGGGGGGAGGGGGGGGGCGGACTCCGGTTTACATACGGTCCAGTTTTGAGAGGTTTCACTGTAGACTGTGGTTGTGTGGGTGTCACTGACTTTATAATATTTACTTAGTGGATAATAAAGTGGTGAAATCCGATCAAAACAGATGTTTTTCTTTTCTCCTTTCTTTTCACTTAATCATATGTTTTGGTGGGTTGGTTTTCATTCAACATCTTGTCTGTTGTAACTGTGTTTTCTCATCGTTATTTGTTTGTTCAAAAGACCACACCTGACATCACATGATGGTTTGTTTTGAAGGTAGAGTCATTTACCAGAACGTTTTGTTTGTAGGACCGGCCTCGGTGGCGCAGTGGTTAAGCCATCGGACTACAGGCTGGTAGGTACAGGGTTCGCAGCCCGGTACCGGCTCCAACCCAGATCGCGAGTTCTTAAAGGCTCAGTGGGTAGGTGTAAGGCCACTACATCCTCTTCTCTCTCACTAACCACTAACTAACAACAACTAACCCACTGTCCTGGACAAACAGCCCAGATAGCTGAGGTGTGTGCCCAGGACAGCGTGCTTGAATCTTAATTGGATATAAGCACGAAAATAAGTTGAAATGAAATGAATGTTTGTCTGTCTCCTTTTCTTTCTTTTAACCTCTCCCCCTCCATTTTTTCTCCCCTCCCTTGGGATGGTGGGTAGACATAGCCCATTGGTCAATCTCTCACTTCATGCACAGTTGTTCTAGGATTGATTTTGGTTGTTTGTCCCATTGAGCTATATCTCGTTCCAACCAGTGCTCCACAACTGGCATAACAAAGGTCATGGTATATATCCAATTTAGGTTCAAGCACACTGTCCTGGGCACACACACCTCAGCTATCTGGGCTAGTTGTTAGTTGGTTAGTAGTTAGTGAAAGAGAAGAGGGTGTAGTGGCATTAAAACTTGCTCTGGGTGGGAGCCAGTCCCAGGCTGCGAACTCAGTACCTACCAGCCTTATATCTGATGGCTTAACTATGGCAGCACCGAGGACGGTATCTTTTATATGTATTTTCCCCACATACAGGACAGCATATACCACTGCCTTTGTTGGGCATTGGATGAGACAGAAAAAAACACAATCAGATAATGGGTTCATTGATGGGGGAGGGGGTCGATTCTATTAAGGTTCAAGCACACTGTCCTGGTCACACACGTCAGCTATCTGGGCTGTCTGTCCAGAACAGTGGGTTAGTTGTTAGTTGGTTAGTGGTTAGTGAGAGAGAAGAGGGTGTAGTGACCTTAAACCTACCCATTGAACCCTTAAGAACTCGCTCTAGATTGGAGCCGGTACCGGGCTGCGAACCCTGCACCTACCAGCCTGTAGTCCGATGGCTTAACCACTGCACAACAGAGGCCGGTTTTGAAGTACAAAATATGTACTTAATGACTAACTGATTAATTCATTCACTACTAAGTACGTAAAGTGACCAAGCTATTATTCCATGTCATGTTACATAGGCCTATATACTGACAGTGTGATTAACCCTTTTCATGCCAAGTGTGTCAAGTGGCTGAGTGATTTAACACCTTCTGTGATCAACCATTAATCTTTGCCTCACTATGTATACTGATCACAAAAAAAACCTAAAAAAACCCACAAATATAATTTTTTAACAGTAAATTTTGTTTTTGTTAAAAAAAGAAATTAACACATGTTGTGATTCGGAAGAATTACATTCATTCATTTCAACTTATTTCCGTGCTTATATCCAATTAAGGTTCAAGCACGCTGTCCTGGGCACACACCTCAGCTATCTGGGCTGTCTATCCAGGACAGTGGGTTAGTTGTTAGTTGGTTAGTGAGACAGAAGAGGGTGTAGTGGCCTTACACCTACCTATTGAGCCCTTTAAGAACTTGCTCTGGGTTGGAGCCAGTACCGGGCTGCGAACCCTGTACCTACCAGCCTGTAGTCCGATGGCTTAACCACTGCACCACCTAGGCCGGTTAGGAGAGTCTAAGATCGATTCTACAGATCGGTGGTCCATTGGGTTATTTCTCGCTCCAGCCAGTACGACTGGTATATCAAAGGCTGTGGTATGTGCTATCCTGTATGGGATGGTGCATATAAAACATTTTACAGAATTGGAGCATTTGTAATGAAGTAAATCTATTCTAATTACAAAAAATTAACCATCGCTGGATTTTTTGCGCCACTCCCCTAGTGGCACCAGCGATTAAACTCTTACAACCGTTTGGTGTCACTCTTCAAGTGACGCCGGTTTGGGAAGTTATAATAACTTCCAAAACAACTAGTAGGCTGCCAGGATTGGACTGAACTGCGGTTGGACATGGTGGGAGGGGTGGGGGTGATGGGATGCCGGGAGTTGGGGCATTCTTTGGGGCTATATGTGTAGGCGGTTCGGCCTTAGGTTTTGTGTAGGGCCGGCCTACCCTTCCTCCCGACCCTCACCTGGTCACACCAATGTTTAAAATATGACTGGCAGCCCCTTTCCTCTTAACCTCCCATGGGCTTAATGAATATTGGTTAATAATTATTGTTAATTTTAGACCAGCCCATCTAAATTTGCGCCGAAAATATATTATATTAATAATTTATATAGGTTAGGAATGTTGATAATTTTTCTTAAGGGCGCAGCCATAACTTTTTAACCCCAATTTTCCCCTTTTTATACTTTTGGCGTTAATATTCAAAATTTCCCCTATTTGTTAGGTTATCCCTGTCCCGAGTCAGACCCCCGATCCTATCGGAGGCAGGACTCGGGATAGGCGTGTTTGAAACCCTAGTGGTATATGGACATGTTAAACCAGTTACTAAGTTAAGTTAATTACAAATGAACCTTAACCCTGATTTGAATTTCTTTTTTTTGTTCAGTGTACATACATGATATGTGTGAGTAGTTCACCCCTTTTGTCATTCATTTATCATTGTTATACATACACACCAGCTGGCATCTATACTTAATGATAGGGGCAGGGGTGGGACATAGCCCAGTGGTAAAGCGCTCGCTTGATGTGCAGTCAGTCTGGGATCGACCTCCATCAGTGGAACCAATGGGCTATTTCTCTTTCCAGCCAGTGATCCACAACTGCTATACCAAAGGCCATTGTATATGTGCTAGCCTGTCTGTGGGGAATTGCATATAAAAGACCCCTTGTTGATAATGGAAACATATAGCAGGTTTCCTCTCTAAGACTATATATCAAAATTACTAAATGTTTGGCATCCAATAGCCGATGATTGATTAATCAATGTGCTCTAGCGATGTCATGAAACAAAACAAAAACAAATTATACTTCGTGTGACAAATGAAAGTAATATTCATGGTGAACTGTACCTTCTGAATATGTAGCAAAGTAATGACATAGTCTTAGAGAGAAAAGCCGTTATATTTCCCATTAGTAGAAGGGATCTTTTATATTCACCATCCCACAGACAGTGTAGTACATACCACAGCCTTTGATATTCCAGTCATGTTCCAGCCAGTGCATCACGACTGGTATATTAAAGGCTGTGGTATGTACTACCCTGTCTGTGGGATGGTGCATATAAAAGATCCCTTGCTGCTAATCGAAAAGAGTAGCCCATGAAGTGGCGACAGCAGGTTTCCTCTCTCAATATCTGTGTGGTCATTAACCGTATGTCTGACGCCATATAACCATGTAAATAAAATGTGTTGAGTGCATCATAAAATAAATATTCCTTTCTTTCTTTGATATACCAGTCATGATGCTGGAATGAGATATATAGCCCAATGGGCTTACCAACAGGGATTGATTCTAGACCGACCGCACATCAGGCGAGCGCTTTACCACTGGGCTACATCCCACTTTTAATACATGTACAGTGAAACCCCTCTAAACCGGACACCCTCGGAACCAAGTAAAATGTCTGGTTTTTTAGAGGTATCCGGTTTAGAGAGGTTAAGTTCTGTACTGATTTTTAACAAAGGACCGTGAAAAATGTCCGGTTTACAGAGGGTCTGGTTTTGAGAGGTTATACTGTATACATTATGATGAGACTATTTTTGGTGTGGTATACTGTACAAGTGTTAATCAGATTTACATGGTAGGTGTTGAGCATAATCCGCCAGTGACCTCAAACCACAGCCTTCTTCGTCGATGATGACGTCAGGGTGTGTACCACATTCCTAAAACAACCCCTCTCTACCCTGAATCAACTGCAGCTGTGTTTGGCCTCTCACTAAACACAAATAGTTGATTAGCCGACAGTATCTAGGCAATGCCCAGTATTACCTCTTCATGTCTGCCGTTTTGCTGCATCAAACAATCATTTAGAAGTAAATTGTTTGATTTACTTCAAGCTATTTGTAGACTATGAGATAAGATAAGAAAATAGTTCTTAAAGATGCATGGTCTGCTGCTTTGATTAACTTTTGAGTTTTATCTCCCAACGTTAAATTTTTACATTTTCCTCCATTATGTTACAATCTATAGCCAAAGGCGCAGCGCAAAGTACTCACAGTATGCACGTGCGTAATGCAAAGAAAATCCGGGAATAGGTCGAGGCTGTCTGTAATTGTTCTGTAAAATATCCTTTTCCCTTTTTCAGTAATTAAGTTTCCCTAATAAAGCGGCGTGCGTAATGCTAAAAGTTTTCTGGCTATGCTGTGCTGTGCTATGCTGGTATAGCTGTGATCATAGTTATAAAAATAAAACTGGTTTAACTATACTGGTTTAGCTAAAACACTTTTGGTTGGAAATGACAAGTTTTCACACATGTAATAGATTAAAAGAATGAAGGAAGAAAGGAAATGTTTTATTTAACGATGCACTCAACACATTTTATTTAAGGTTATATGGCGTCGGACATATGGTTAAGGACCACACAGATATAGAGAGAGGAAACCCACTGTCACCACTTCATGGGCTACTCTTTTCAATTAGCTAGATTAATAGACTCCATCATATGTGGTTATGTGGGATACAAAAAGTAAACACCCTCGGTGGTGGAAATTTCGACCCAGGACGATGCTTGCCAGGGTCAAAATTTCCACCACTGAGGGGGATCGATCTGCCCTAGGTTGGGTCCCTGACTTCCCAGAGATCAAACTCCGGGGCGGACATACTCAAAACCTCTGTGGTATATGAGCATGGTAAAAACTTAGGGTGTACTTTTTCTATCCCACATGACCATATATGATGGAGTCTTTTTCTCCCATCCATTCGATAAATAAACCATTATTTTACACGAACAAACAAAGATGGCTGAACAAGTAACTTTTTTATTTGACCATTTTATCATAAATAAACTACACTATCATATTTGCTGTGTCCATTTCATGTGTTAAATAAAATTTAACCATAAACCATATAACCATAAATAAAATTTAACACTACAAATTAACAAGATAGCTTTTATAATGAAGGTTTTAATAACAAAATATTGATCTAAAACTAACCAACTCGCATTGATATGACGTCATATGTTACCAACGACATAATATTCCTCATGTTAAACATAATGATGTCATCGTCGATAAAAGACAGATATATTCCGCACGGGCTGACGTCATGGAATGTGTCTGTCTTGCATACCTAGGGATCGGAGAAATACTGGTTTAAGACAGAAGTGTAGTTATCCAAACGTGTGGGGCGAGATGTAGCCCCGTGGTAAAGCGCTCGCACGATGTGCAGTCGGTCTGGGATCAGTCCCTGTTGGTGGGCCCATTGGGCTATTTCTCGTTCCAGCCAGTGCACCACAACTGGTGTATCAAAAGCCATGGTATGTACTATCCTGTCTGTGGGATGGTGCATATAAAAGATCCCTTGCTGCTTATAAAGGTAATCTTAGGGCTAACTTAAGTTATAACCTTGCAGCCACATAAGTTACTCTTATAAAGGGGCGGGGTTTAGCTCAGTGGGTTGAGTGCTCGCTGGAGGTGCTTGCATCGCAGGATCGAACCACCTCTGTAAAAGATCCCTTGCTGCTAATCAAAAAGAGTAGCCCATGAAGTGGTGACAGCGGGTTTCCTCTCTTAATATCTGTGGGGTCCTTAACCATATGTCCGTAAATAAAATGTGTTGAGTGTGTCGTTAAATAAAACATTTCCTTCCGCACATGCGCAAGACATCAAAACAACAATGGACTACGAGTCTGTTAGGCCATTGCTAATGCACATACTGCTTATTTTGACTGTGACATCACTGTCACTTCCGCCTTATACTGGTTTGACGAGAACAGTTTGTGTTAATACCAGTTTAACTATACTACAATGTATATCGGTTTAGCTGTACCGGTACAGAGAAAAGATTGTGTTCACATTTATGTTTTAAACTGGTTTAGTTATACCAGTTCAGTTAAACTAGTTTAAAGTGTAAATGTGAACGCAGCTTGTAAGTCCTATATCAATAAAACTTGGCTTATAGTTGTACCTGTGTTTCCAAAAATGCATGTTAAGGCCAAAAATATATACACATAATCAGTCTAAACTTGATGCAGCAATGTAGGTTTTTAAAAATTATTTTTTGTTTATTGTTTGCCTTGGTATCCTAAATGCTTTCCATAACATTTTCCATATAGCCAAGGAAGACAACTTTAATGAGTTCGACTTTGTCCACAAATGACCTACATCATTTGGAACCCAAAATGTCACATTATTGGTTGAGGCATGGTGCGGCATTTATTTTTGGTATAGATGGCGCTATTAAAGCTGCCTTAACCATATGTCCGACGCTATACATGTATAATCGTAAATAAAATGTGTTGAGTGTGTCGTTAAATAAAACATTTCCTTCCTGTTACAGCTACCGTGGTAAATTTGAAGGAAACAAAAGTTGACAGAGTTTCAAAATTGACGCACCAGAGACCCAGCAATATATATTTTTGGCCTAACCTTTTCATGTCTATGCTAGAAAGTTTGTTTTGTTTTGTTTTATTTAATGACACCACAAAAGCACATTGATTTTTTTAACAGTTGGTTTTGGATGTCAAACATTTGATAATTCTGACATAGTCTTAGAGAGGAAACCCGCTACATTTTTCCATTAGTAGCTGAGGATCATTATATACCAGTTGTGGTGCACTGGCTGGAATGAAACTATGCTCGAATGATATCTCGGATTGAGCCTTTTCGTGATATACTGATATTGGTGCAATGTTATGCCATCAAGTCCATAATAAAATTAAATTAAAAAGCATGTTGCTCACCATTACTGTACACTACATGTATATAAGGGTTAAACTTTCTTGTTTTAAAGGGACATTCTTGAGTTTGCTGCATTGTAAGAAGTTTTCAACTAATAAAATATTTCTACGATTAAACTTACATATTAAATATATTTTCTTGTTTAGAATATCAGTGTCTGTATATTCAATGTGTTTCTGGTCATCTTAATATTTGTAAGAAGCCCAAACTGGATTTTGTCTTCAAATAATTTCGTACGTAAAAAAAAGAAATATATTTTAGAAAATAAAATGAAATTTAACCTAGTACAAATATTGTAACGATAAGAAACATGTTTAATATACAGACACTAATATTTTATGCAGAAAAATATATTTTATATGTAATTACAATAGTTAAAGTCTCTGTTAGTTGATAACATCTTAAAAATTGCAGCAAACTCAGGAATTAACAACACCACTAGAGCACATTGATATATTAATCATCGGATATTGGATGTCATACATTTGGTCATTTTCACATTATAGTCTTGGAGAGGAAACCCGCTACAGTTTTCCATTAGTAACACGGGATCTTTTATATGAACCATCCCACAGACATGGTCTTTGATATACCAGTTGCGGTGCACTGGCTGGATGAGAAATAGCCCAATGGGGATCATATAGGCTAGCACTTTTACCCCTGAATAAAGAAATGATTTGTTATATAACAAAATTGAGACTGGTTTTTTTTGTTGGTTTTTTGTTTAATTAATGGCCAGGATCAGTTTTTTCTTTACTGGCCCATATAGTCAACATGATTTTTAATTTAAGTTCTAACCCTATAGTTCCTTAAATGTTCAGTAATTTCCAGAAATATTGTAGAACATTGAAAATATACCTTTAATGATTTAGAATTAAAATAGGCAGGTAGTTACGTTGGGTGTGAATGTTTTGTGAAGAAATTACATTCATTCTGCCAACTCGGATGTGTTGGAGGGGTTTGTTTTCCTCTAGCAAACCGACACTATAACTAGCTAATTTAGTTGCAAACTTTCCAGGTGTTGAAGTAATTAGAATATTTTTTAGTTGATTTTGACACCTTTATCTTCATAAGAGGATGTTATAGCTCAGTGGTAGCAAAAGAAAGGAATGTCTGTTTAATTACTCGTCAGCATTTTTTAACTACGCAACTTAGTGTGTGACATATTGTGCAAGGATGGGAATTCTCCTCAGATCAGCTGTTTTCCTCTCATGGAACATTGCGTTTCCTCGCATTTTAATCGTCATTTCCTCCAAAATGTTTCAGATGGCACAGATTTTAAAATAGGATTTCAAGAATTTCCGGGACCCCTCTAGATTTCGTCTTTTTTTTTTTTACAGCTCACCAATTCCCATCCCTGATTGTGATTTCGACACTTCGTCAACATAGATATAATCTTGGCAGCCACATAAGTTACTCTTATAAAGGTAATCTTAGGGCTAACTTAAGATATAACCTTGGCAGCCACATAAGTTACTCTTATAAAGGTAATCTTAGGGCTAACTTAAGATATAACCTTGGCAGCCACATAAGTTACTCTTATAAAGGTAATCTTAGGGCTAACTTAAGATATAACCTTGGCAGCCACATAAGTTACTCTTATAAAGGTAATCTTAGGGCTAACTTAAGTTATAACCTTGGCAGCCACACAAGTTACTCTTATAAAGGTAATCTTAGGGCTAACTTAAGATATAACCTTGGCAGCCACACAAGTTACTCTTATAAAGGTAATCTTAGGGCTAACTTAAGTTATAACCTTGGCAGCCACATAAGTTACTCTTATAAAGGTAATCTTAGGGCTAACTTAAGATATAACCTTGGCAGCCACATAAGTTACTCTTATAAAGGTAATCTTAGGGCTAACTTAAGATATAACCTTGGCAGCCACATAAGTTACTCTTATAAAGGTAATCTTAGGTCTAACTTAAGTTATAACCTTGGCAGCCACATAAGTTACTCTTATAAAGGTAATCTTAGGGCTAACTTAAGATATAACCTTGGCAGCCACATAAGTTACTCTTATAAAGGTAATCTTAGGGCTAACTTAAGTTATAACCTTGCAGCCACATAAGTTACTCTTATAAAGGGGCGGGGTTTAGCTCAGTTGGTTGAGTGCTCGCTGGAGGTGCTTGCATCACAGGATCGAACCACCTCTGTGGACCCATTCAACTGACTGGGGTTTTTTCTCTTTCCAACCAGTGTACCACAACTGGTCAACGGCCGTGGTATGTGCGTTCCTGTTTGTTGGCAAGTGCATATAAAAGATCCCTTGCTGCTAATGAAAAAATGTGGGTTTCCTTTAATAACTATACATGTCAGAATTATCAAATGTTTAACATCCAATAGCCGATGATTAATTAATCAATGTGCTCCAGTGGTGTCGTTAAACAAAAAAACTTTGTACTGTTGTTTCGATACTTTATCAAAAGAGAGAGAGAGAGGGGGATACCCACTACAGTCACATATGTTACTCTAACTAAAAAGCAGGTCAGGTCAGGTCAGGTCAGGTCAGAGGGTTTTACGTGCACATTCAGACCAAGCTGTTGTAGTGCATGCCTGTCATGGGCACAAACTCTTCCATCCAGGACAGGAAACGTTTGGGGTGGGTGGGAGAAGTGACCACCTGCTCTAGCAGGTGCAAGAGAGCACCAGCAGCCTGACCGGAGTCGGTAACAGGCGGGTGGAGGGGTGGCACTTTTGGCGCTGTGGAATTTGGAATGTCCCATAGGATTAATGCGAAAGAGAAAAAGGAAATTTGAATGAAGGAAATTTGGCGCATTTTTTATCGGTCCACTGAATTGAAAAGGGGGACTAAAAAGGTCAGGTCTGGTCAGAATGTTTAACATGCACATTCAGAACAAGCTGTTGTAGTGCACGCCAGTCCAGGACAGACTAAAAAGCACCAAGAGATCTTTTATATACACTTCCCATACACAGGATGTTTGATGTACCAGCTGTGAGCCTCCTGTAAGTACCGTAACCTCACCATGGTGCAGGGAGGGGTGTAACATTCTCTTTGAGAATGGCCAGCACAGCACAACTCCCCTTTTGGGCCCCTTAGTTTGGCCGTGTGGGGCTCAGTGGAAAAGTGCTCGCTCAATGCGCTGTCAGTCGGCGATCAATCCCCGTCGGTGGGCCCATTGGGTTATTTCTTGTTCCAGCCAGTGTACCACGACTGGTATATAAAAGGCTGTGGTATGTACTACCCTGTCTGTGGGATGGTGCATATTAAAGATCCCTTGCTGCTAATTGAAAAAGAGTAGCCCATGAAGTGGCGACGGCGGGTTTCCTCCCTCAATATCTGTGTGGTCCTTAACCATATGTCTGACGCCATATAACCATAAATAAATTGTGTTGAGTGCGTCGTTAAATAAAACATTTCCTTCCTTCCTTGTTTGTCCGTGAGGTGTATCCAGTAATTGCTGGATTATGGGATCCAGGTGGATGAGTTGTAGTCCAGTCAGTATAGGGTACGGATATGTTTTCTGGTCACTCACAACTTTTAATGAGAATGGGAACTGATTTGGCCACAGATCAGTTATCTTCCCATTTGGTTGTCCAAAATCCTAAAAATTTGTTTGCGCAAGTAGTCTGCTGTTTGACTGTGATTATTTCATGGCAGACAGCTATGAAGTGGCAACTATTTGACTGAAGTGACGGGGGAGATCATGTAGTTTGTAAACATGTGTAACTTGTTGACATTGAAGAATTGTTTGTGGTAATTTCGGCCCATGGAAAAGTAGTGGTTTTTTGTGTAAAATGGGTGTACTCCGGCCAGGTTTAGAGGGTGTGTTTGTTTAAACCAATATGCGGGGAGAAAGAGCTGGACAACAGGGGTTGTCCTTTTCGGGGTATGTCTCCCTCAGGCAGGCAAATGTACATACAAAATTCCATGGGCTTGCTGATATTAATAAAAAATATTATAGCCACTAATGCTATATAGAAACATATAGTGTAATTAATTGTGGTCTGTGGCCATTTATCATGCCCATATCCAATCAAGGTTCAGGCACGCCCACCCCGGACTTAGCCTCTGACGTTACCAGTGACCAATTCGGGGGAAAGGAGGGAACTTTTAGTGGAAATAATCATATTGATGTGCTTACCTTTGTTTGACATCTTTAGTTTCATGCTGGGGTGGTTAAACATTTGTTCGTTCGTTCATTCATTCATTCATTCATTCATTCATTCATTCATTCATTCATTCATTCATTCATTCATTCATTCAATCATTCATTCAGTTGTGAGGCAATATAGGTGTGGGTAGTTTTCGGCAGATTTCCATCGAACTGTTCAAGCACCTCTCTAGGACACAACACTGCACTTCACCTGAGAAGTCTATTCAAGACAGGAAAGAATATACGGGGGTGGGGGGGGGGGGGGGTGAGGGGGGTGGGAGGGGTTAATATAATAAATTATATCAATAACTAAATGTTAAAGGGAATATTTTTCTTCTCATTGTCTAAAATAAGTTGTTATTTTTCTATGTCTAATAATATAATAAATTATTTCAATAACTACAAATAAATGTGCTCAAGTTGTGATGTTAAACAAAACAAACTTTAACAAACTAAATGTATATCAATAACTAAATCTTATAGGGAATAGGTTTTTTTCTCTTTGTTTGAAATACATTTGTATGTGTTACCCCTCTGATAGCTGTTGATAATATACTGTGGTAGGTTTAGATTTTAAAAATATTTTTTGGGTTGTTGTAATATATCTATTAATATAAATTATATCTTGAACTAAAAGTTAAACACAATTAATGTGTAACCATAAACCCCCATTTCTTCAGGTTCCTATCTTTTGGACTTCACTTTGCCATCATTCATCATTTACCTATATCTGTACATGTGTGTTTAGTAGGACTTGTCTTCCCTGTGTATCTCCCTCCATGTCTGTTAGTCACCGAGCCGACCTGCTTGTTGGCACGTCAAGACAAATCTTTAACAACTTGGTGTGACTCAGATCTGTCACATTCAAGCATTTCAAGATAACAGGACGTAGTCCAGTGTAAAGCATTTGCCTGATGTGCAGTCGGTGGGCCCATCGGGCTATATCTCGGGGGGGGGGGGGGGGGGGGGGGGCAGGACGTAGCCCAGTGGTAAAGCACTCGTCTGATGTGCAGTCGGTGGGCCCATTGGGCTATTTCTTGGGGGGGGGGGGGCAGGACATACCCCAGTGGTAAAGCACTCGTCTGATGTGCAGTCGGTGGGCCCATTGGGCTATTTCTTGGGGGGGCAGAACATACCCCAGTGGTAAAGCACTCGTCTGATGTGCAGTCGGTGGACCCATCGGGCTATATCTCAGGGGCAGGACGTAGCCCAGTGGTAAAGCACTCGTCTGATGTGCAGTCGGTGGACCCATCGGACTATATCTCGGGGGCAGGACGTAGCCCAATGGTAAAGCACTCGTCTGATGTGCAGTCGGTGGACCCATCGGACTATATCTCGGGAGCAGGACGTAGCCCAGTGGTAAAGCACTCGTCTGATGTGCAGTCGGTGGACCCATCGGGCTATATCTCGGGAGCAGGACGTGGCTATATCTCGGGAGCAGGACGTAGCCCAGTGGTGAAGCACTCGTCTGATGTGCAGTCGGTGGGCCCATCGGGCTATATCTCGGGAGTAGGACATAGCCCAGTGGTAAAGCACTCGTCTGATGTGCAGTCGGTGGGCCCATCGGGCTATATCTCAGGGGTGGGGGGGGCAGGACATACCCCAGTGGTAAAGCACTTGTTTGATGTGCAGTCGGTGGGCCCATCGGGCTATATCTCGGGAGCAGGACGTAGGCAAGTGGTAAAGCACTCGTCTGATGTGCAGTCGGTGGGCCCATTGGGCTATATCTCGGGAGCAGGACGTGGCTATATCTCGGGAGCAGGACGTAGCCCAGTGGTGAAGCACTCGTCTGATGTGCAGTCGGTGGGCCCATCGGGCTATATCTTGGGGGGGGGGGCAGGACGTAGCCCAGTGGTAAAGCACTTGTCTGATGTGCAGTCGGTGGGCCCATTGGGCTATATCTCGGGAGCAGGACGTAGGCCAGTGGTAAAGCACTCGTCTGATGTGCAGGTCGGCCCATGGGCCCGGGAGCAGGGCTATATCTCGGGAGCAGGACGTAGCCCAGTGGTAAAGCACTCGTCTGATGTGCAGTCGATGGGCCCATCGGGCTATATCTCAGGAGCAGGACGTAGCCCAGTGGTAAAGCACTCGTCTGATGTGCAGTCGATGGGCCCATCGGGCTATATCTCGGAAGTAGGACGTAGCCCAGTGGTAAAGCACTCGTCTGATGTGCAGTCGATGGGCCCATCGGGCTATATCTCGGGAGCAGGACATAGCCCAGTGATAAAGCACTCGTCTGATGTGCAGTCAGTGGGCTATTGGGCTATATCTGGGGGGGGGGGGGAGACGTAGCCCAGTGGTGGAGCACTCGCCTGATGTGTGATTGGTCTCAGATCAATCCCTGTCAGTGGGCCCATTGGGCTATTTCTTGTTCCAGCCAGTGCACCACAGCTGGTATATCAAAGGCTGTAGTATGTGCTGTCCTGTCTGTGGGAAAGTGCATATAAAATATCTCTTGCTACTAATGGAAAAATTTTGCTGGTTACTCCTTTAAGACTACATCAAAGGCCATGGTATGTGCTATCCTGTCTATCCCTTGCTGCTAATTGAAAAGTGTGGTCCTTAACCATATGTCCGACATCATATAACCGTAAATGAAATGTGCATTTCCTTCCTTCCTTTTTAGACTATATGTCAAAATGACCAAATGTTTTAACATCCAATAGCCAATGATTAATAATGACCACCCAGTGTCCTTTGTCTGGTATATTAAAAACTGTGTTATGTGTTGATCTCTCTCTCTATGGGAAGTGCATATAAAAGATCCCTTGCTGCTGATGATAAAATTTATCTGCTTTCCTCTGAGACTACATTTCAGAATTACCAGTTATTATGACATCCAATAGCCGATGATTGTTCAATTATCAATGTGCTCTAGTGGTGTCATTAAATAAAACAACTTTAACTTTGTTTAGCATGCTAATTGTTATTTCTTTATCGATTGGTTTGTTCTTTCAGTGGTTTAAACTTAAGACAAAGTCCTCTTGAGAGACAAAACTCATTAACTAAAGGGTAAACTGATTCTCTTGGTAATGCTATGTCCATTAATATGTAAATTATTTTGTGCGAACAGAAAGTGTTTTTTGCTAAGGATGTTAAAGAGCTTGACAACAAATTGATTAAAGGGATGTACCCTAGTTTTTAAACACTAAGGCATATGTTTTACTATTAAGAGCCGTTTTTGATACCTGAAATCATATTTTACTTATATTTTATTGTTTAAATTATCCATTTCCATACATTCGAAGTGTTTTAGGGCATCCTGGTGTTTTAATATCACAAAATGCATTTCTCATATTTTTTAAAAACACATGTGCGTCTGAGAAGTAACAGTTATGGAGTCGAGTTTTAGTCGATTTTTAGAGAGTATTTCACCATTTCAAAGTCACAGACTCATGTTTCACTCAATTGTTACTTTATCCAAATGTGTTACAGGTTTGTAGATTAAAAAAACTTAGTGTTAATTTTCACGGGTTGAAACTAGGATCTGTCTCTTTAAAGTTTCAAGTGGCTTGTCATTTTGGGGAATTTGATTTTGAAGTTGTATCAAGAGGTAGAAGAAAGGAAGGAAATGTTTTATTTAACGATGCACTCAACACATTTTATTTACGGTTATATGGCATCAGACATATGGTTAAGGACCACACAGATATTGAGGGAGGAAACCCGCTGTTGCCACTTCATGGGCTACTCTTTTCTGTTAGTAGCAAGGGATCTTTTATATGCACCATCCCATAATAGACAGGATATTACATACCACAGCCTTTGATGTACCAGTCGTGGTGCACTGGCTGGAGTGAGAAATAGCCCAATGGGCCCACCGACGCGGATCGATCCCAAACCGACCACGCATCAAGTGAGCGCTTTACCACTGGGCTACGTCTCGTCCGGAACAATAGTAAAGAGATAGGATTTAAGGAATTAAGGTTTTGGTAATAAAAAACCAGCACATATTTGAAAAGACCACATCATTATAATTAAAAATGTGCAACTATCTGAAGATACTTTTTTAATAAATTGAAATTTAAAACGCTAATGAAATTTAAAGAAACATTACAATGATAATTAAAAATGTGCAATTATTTGAAGACACTTTTTTTAGGATTAAAATTAAAACCTCTGATGAAAAATAAAAGAACGTTACAATGCTAATTAAAAATCTGCACGTATTTGAAGAGATGTTGTGACAAGACAAAAGTATGACAGTAATGAATTGAACTGTCCTTTGTGTCTGTGTCTAGTAACAAGATCTTCTGAGATAAAAGGAGAGTTAATGAGTTTAGGAGAGTGATTAACTAAGGGGAGATAAACCACTCTGACTCACTTTTTCCCTGTCATGTTTGCGTAATCTGATTTAGGTTTGATAAGATTGTGATTCACAGGTTAGGTCATTGTGAACTTCTGTGTCCATTTATCATGTGTTAGGTCATGGTGATCATTTTTCTCTGTGTGTGGTGCTGTTACAAAAAAAATCAGTGGCAAAATGGTGATTCATACATAATCTTGGGGTCGGGTTTAGGTTACTGGTATAATTCTCAACGGAAGTGTCATTAAAGACATTTTTTCTTTCCTGTCTTCGTTCTCTATTTGTCACTACAATAATTTTTTCTGTGTGATAGTATTTGAAAAATCGCCTTTAAAAACAGTGTTTCAACATGCGTAATCTCAGAATAGAAATTAATCTTTACAAAAATGAGCTTTGGTCTCACCACACAGTTTATTTCTGTGTTACAGAAAAAGATTGGAAAGGAAAGGAATGTTTGTTTAATGACACCTCACATGTTAAACTATTATTTGAACACTTGGCTACATATTTTGTACTACATATTTATAAGGATAGTGCTAAGATCGCTTCGTGGAACGAGGCCCAGGTGTACAGAAAGAGAAGAAACCTGCACGCTGTCATCACATGGGTTATTCCTATTGTGGGTCAGAGGTCATTCATGATGGATGGCATTCTGGTGAACAGTTATTCACATCTAGCAGTTTTAAGGAAGATTTGTATTTCCGTAAGTGCATCATCTGTGTAAACTTTTCATGTCTTTGGTTGCTCATTCTCAACCAGTGCCCGACATCTGGCATATCAAAAGGAATGGTGTGTGCTGTCCTGTCATTGGGAAAGTGCATACATAAAAGATCCTTTGCTGCTGCTGGAAAAAAATATAGCGGGTTTCCTCTCTAAGACTACAGCTCAAAAGGTTAACAAATAAAATTGTTAAATATGTGCTATATTGTTTAAATCTATTTTACTACTGAAACATTTTATTTTTTATTTCTACTTTTGCTTTCATGTAAATACTGCAAAAAATCTTACCAAAGTCCTGGACAGAGGAGCCGGCCAAGGCCGGCACCAGTACCCATGACAGGCATGCACTACAACAGCTTGCTCTGAATGTGCATGTGAAACCCTATGACCTGACCTGACCTAACCTGATGGAAAAATATAACAGGTTTACTCTGACTGTTGATCACAATTAAAAAATGTTTGACATCCAGTAACCAATGTTGAATTAATCGATTTGCTCTCTCTCTCTATATATATATATATATATATATATATATACTCTTCAAAAAAAGAAACGCAAAAGGGTACAAATGGGTTATAACTCCGATTTTATGTTTCCTACCGGTTCATGCTTTGTGAATATAAGGTCATTGTATGTCCCAAACACATTCCCACGGTTACATTCGATAAAACGCAGCTACTGTACAATAAAGTTCCAAAATGTGAATATTCGCAAAAACGCAGCCACGTGCAAACCATGTCACCACTGCACGTGCGTTGTCTGCACGTGCAACATGAACACCGACAGCATAAAAGTGCAGGGTGTTCGCTTGCCTGGCCTCTGTATCTGGCCGACAGTTGACAATCCAGGACATGCCACGTCTCAGTGAACCGCAGAGAAACAATGCCATCGGCCGACTAGACGCAGGCGAATCCAGAACGGCCGTTGCCAGGGCATTCCATGTGTCCCCAAGTACCATCTCCAGACTGTGGGACCGTTACCAGCAACATGGATCAACACGTGACCTCCCTAGATCCGGTCGACCACGGGTCACTACCCCCGGGCAGGACCGCTACATCCGGGTACGCCACCTTCGGGAACGATTGACTACTGCCACCTCCACAGCCGCAGCAATACCAGGTTTGCGCAGGATATCCAACCAGACCGTACGGAACCGCCTACGTGAGGTAGGAATTCGTGTCAGACGTCCAGTTCGAGGTGTCATCTTAACACCACAACACCGTCGACTCCGACTGCAGTGGTGCCAGATTCATCGACAATGGCCTCAACTGCGATGGAGACAGGTGTGGTTCAGTGACGAGTCCCGATTTCTGCTTCGACGTCATGATGGAAGATGTCGCGTGTATAGGCGTCGTGGTGAACGTTATGCGGCAAACTGCGTGCAGGAAGTGGACAGATTCGGCGGGGGTAGTGTCATGGTGTGGGCAGCCATCTCACACACTGGCAGAACTGACCTGGTCCACATGCAGGGCATCCTGAATGCACAGGGCTACATTGACCAGATCCTCCGGCCACACATCGTTCCAGTTATGGCCAACGCCAACGCAGTGTTCCAACATGACAACGCCAGGCCTCACACAGCACGTCTTACAACGGCTTTCCTACAGAACAACAACATTAATGTCCTTCCTTGGCCATCGATATCACCGGATTTGAACCCAATTGAGCATCTATGGGACGAGTTGGACCGACGCCTCCGACAGCGACAACCACAGCCCCAGACCCTGCCCGAGCTGGCAGCAGCCTTGCAGGCCGAGTGGGTCACCATCCCCCGGGATGTCATCCGTACTCTGGTTGCTTCAATGGGCAGGCGGTGCCAGGCAGTTGTCAACACACCTTGGTGGTGTGTCCTATCACTTACTCACAATGGACTAGAGTGAATTGTGAACAATCCTGCAACATTTGGTAATTATCGGACTCACCATTCAATAATTAAATCAATTCTCCAAATGTTACGACAATGTGGTTTTGCGTTTCTTCTTTTGAAGAGTATATATATAGTCATGTCGTTAAATAAAACAAACTTTTCATTTTGTTGAGTTGTATCCATCCATCCATCCATCCGTCTATCCATCTATCCATCCATTCATCCATCCATCCATCCTTCCATCCATCCATCTATCCATCCATCCATTTATCCATCTGTCTATCTATCCATCCATCCATCCATCCATCCATCCATCCATCCATCCATCCATCCATATCAATCCATCCATCCATCCATCCATCCATCTATCCATACATCCATTTATCCATCTGTCTATCTATCTATCCATCCATCCATCCATATCAATCCATCCATCCATCCATCCATATCCATCCATCCATCCATCCATATCCAACTATCCATCCATTTATCCATCAATCCATCCGTCTATCCATCCATCCATCTATCCATCCATCCATCATCCATCCATCCATCAATATCAATCCATCCATATCCATCCATCCATTCATCCATATCCATCCATATCCATTCATCATCTATCCACATATCCATCCATATCCATCCATCCATCCATCCATCCATTCATCCATATCAATCCATCCATCCATCCATCCATCCATCCATATCCATCCATCCACTATCCATCCATCCATCCATCCATCCATCCATATCCATCCATCCATCCATCCATCCATCCATTCATCCATATCAATCCATCCATCCATCCATCCATCCATCCATCCATCCATCCATCCATCCATCCATATCCATCCATCCATCCATCCATCCATCCATCCATCCATCCATCCATCTATTCATTCTTGCACTGACCTGTATTAATAATTGAAAAAAAAAAAAAAAATATTATTGTAAAAAACGTTTTTAGCAGTAAAGTAAATGCAATTACTATAAACAAATATAATTATGTATTATTTTCTTATATTAAAAATGGCGGACTATAAAAACAACAAAAAACCACTGTTGAACCGGAACATAAACTATTTTCCCCCTTTGTTTATTTACCTTAAAATCCGGTTAATCCACTTATCAGGAAAATCTCCTAATTCTTAAAGTAAATGGTCACTCCCTTTACACTGACCGGTGCTGGCCCCTGTATCGGGCGATCTGATTGGCTGAGATTGGATTTTCTTGCCACAGTTGACAGCCATTTTGTGTTTGGCTGTAATTATGCGTGAAATAAAGTGCTGTATGAAGTTGATATGAATTGACTTAATAATATAAATATTGATACAATTATTTAGCCATGTGTATGTGTGTTTGTGTGTGGTGCTTTAGCTTTTACTTGGAAAATGCAACATTGGCAAGATTTTATAAATATACACACATGTATATTACCACACCTCAGTGGCATCATGGTTAAGCGATCGGACATAAGGTTGGTAGGTACAGTGTTCGCGGCCCGGTACCGACTCCCATCCAGAGTGAGTTTTAACGACTCAGTGGATAGGTGTAAGACCACTACACTCTCTTCTCTCTCACTAATCACTAACAACCAACAACTAACCCACTGTCCTGGACAGACAACCCAGATAGCTGAGGTGTGTGCCCAGGACAGCATGCTTGAACCTTAATTGGATATAAACACGAAAATAAAGTTGAAATGAAACATGTATATTTAAAGGAAAAGAAAGAAATATTTAATGAAGAATCAGCACATTTTAATTTAGGCCTGTTTGGTGTCTAATGATTTGGCAGTTGCAACTAGTGCCCCACGACTGGTATATCAAAGTCTGTATGGTTCTGTGTGTGGCAAAATGTTTGTTTGTTTTGTTTAACGACACCACTAGAGCACAACGATTTATTAATCATCGACTATTGGAAGTCAAACATTTGATAGTTTTGACTCGTAGTCATCAGAGGAAACCCACTACATTTTTCCATCAGTAGCAAGGGATCTTTTATATGCACCATCCCACAGACAGGATAGTACATACCACGGCCTTTGATATACCAGTCGTGATGCACTGGTTGGATTGAGACATAACCCAATGGAACCTTTCATGAGTTATACAAAACATTTATTACCACTGACAGGACTGGTAGTATTAAGTGCTCTATCAAAAGTTTGGTGCACCTCGAACTTTGACCCAGCCGGATGTTATTTGGTTTCGTGCTACCCAGATGGTCTTTTTGCCTCCAGTCTGTCAGATCACAGGGTGCTCTAAAAGTGAAGGTGGGATGTTTGGTACACACACTGTTCAATGGGTGTCGGGCTGCAAGTGCTGGTGCATTGTCACCCAGTTGTTCCCTCAGTTTTAGAGTCATTTTCAAACTATTACAGCCTGCCTCGCAAGTCTGTTGTGAAGAACCACTGTGCACACAAAACATGAACTGTGTCAATATTGTACCTGTATGTAAGAAAACGGAATGTATATTGGGAGAATGGTTTTTTTCTGTAGTGAATATGTGTGAGTATTGGGTGCACCTGTGCTTTTGGGGAATGATTTATAAGTATTGTTATGAACAAGATGAAAAAAAGAAGAAATGTTTTATTTAACGACGCACTCAACACATTTTATTTACTGTTATATGGTGTTAAACATATGGTTAAGGACCACACAGATATTGAGGGAGGAAACCCGCTGTCGGCCACTTCATGGGCTACTCTTTTCGATTAGCAGCAAGGGATCTTGTATATGCACCATCCCACAGACAGGATAGCACATACCATGGCCTTTGATGTACCAGTCATGGTGCACTGGCTGGAACGAGAAATAGCCCAATGGGCCCAGTGACGGGGATCGATCCCAGACTGACTGCGCATCGAGCGAGTGCTTTACCACTGGGCTACGTCCCACCTCATGAACAAGATGATGATGACCAGCCTCTGTGGTGTATTGGTCAAGCCATGATGATGGCACTGATGTTTGTGGTCAAGCCATGATGATGACACTGATGGTGATGGAAGTGTAGGCAATGATGATGGTCATTATTGTTATAGGATGGTTATGTTAATGGTAGTTATGATGATAATGGTGGTGGTGATGATTTGTTGGTTTGTTTTGTTTAACAACACCACTAGAGCACATTGATTCATTAATCATCGGCTATTGGATGTCAAACATATGGTCATTTTGACACAGTCGTAGAGAGGAAACCCGCTACAATTTTTCCATTAGTAGCAAGGGATCTTTTATATGCACCATCCCACAGACAGGATAGCACATACCACGGCCTTTATTACACCAGTCGTGGAACACTGGCTGGAATGAGATATAGCTCAATGGACTCACCAATGGGGATCGATCCCAAACGACTGCACATCAAGTGAGCGCTTTACTACTGGGTTACATCCCACCCCTGGTGGTGATGACAATGGTGGTAGTGACAATGGTGGTGATAACAATGGTGGTTGTAGTGACAATGGTGGTGGTGACAATGGTGGTAGTGACAATGGTGGTGATGACAATGGTGGTAGTGATAATGGTGGTAGTGGTGATGATGATAATGATTGGTGTTGACTGATGATGATGGTAGTGACAATGGTGGTAGTGGTGATGATGATAATGTTTGGTGTTGACTGATGATGATGGTAGTGACAATGGTGGTAGTGACAATGGTGGTGATGATGAGAATGATTGGTGTTGACTGATGATGATGGTAGTGACAATGGTGGTAGTGATAATGGCAATGGTTATGATGATAATGATTGGTGTTGACTGATGATGATGGTAGTGACAATGGTGGTAGTGATAATGGTGGTGATGATGATAATAATTGGTGTTGACTGATGATGATGGTAGTGACAATGGTGGTAGTGATAATGGTAATGGTTATGATGATAATGATTGGTGTTGACTGATGATGATGGTAGTGACAATGGTGGTAGTCATAATGGTAATGGTTATGATGATAATGATTGGTGTTGACTGATGATGATGGTAGTGACAATGGTGGTGATGATGATAATGATTGGTGTTGACTGATGATGATGGTAGTGACAATGGTGGTAGTGATAATGGTGGTGATGATGATAATGATTGGTGTTGACTGATGATGATGGTAGTGACAATGGTGGTAATGATAATGGTAGTGGTGATGATGATAATGATTGGTGATGACTGATGATGATGGTAGTGACAATGGTGGTAGTGATAATGGTAATGGTTATGATGATAATGATTGGTGTTGATTGATGATGATGGTAGTGACAGTGGTGGTGATGATGATAATGATTGGTGTTGACTGATGATGATGATGGTAGTGACAATGGTGGTGATGATGATAATGATTGGTGTTGACTGATGATGATGGTAGTGACAATGGTGGTAATGGTTATGATGATAATGATTGGTGTTGACTGATGATGATGGTAGTGACAATGGTGGTAGTGATAATGGTAATGGTTTGATGATAATGATTGGTGTTGACTGATGATGATGGTAGTGACAATGGTGGTAGTGATAATGGTGGTGTTGATGTTAGTAGTAGTGGTGATGATAGTAATGATATACTTGTAATATTGATAATGATCATGGTAATAATTGTTATGATGATGATGATAATAATTATGATGATGATCATGGTAATAATTGTGATGATGATAATAATTGATGATGATGATGGTAATAATTGCTATGATGATGATAATTATGATGATGATGGTAATAATTGTTATGATGATGATAATTATGATGATGGTAATAATTGTGATGATAATAATTATGATGATGATGATCATGGTAATAATTGTTATGATGATGATGATAATTATGATGATGATGGTAATAATTGTTATAATGATGATGATGGTAATAATTGTTATGATGATGATGATGATAATAATTATGATGATGGTGATCGTTGTAATAATTGTTATGATGATGGTAATAATTGTTATGATGATGATGATGATAATAATTATGATGATGATGATGGTAATAATTGTTATGATGATGATGATGTTGGTGATTATGATGGTGATAATGATGGTAATACTAAATGATAATGGTGATGATAACAACAATGAGAGTGTAACAATAATAGTTCATAAAAAAAATTTCACAGAGGATAAAGAGCTTGTACATTTATCAATAACACTAACAGGGCTTCTAGAATTTTTTTTTAATCCATTTAGCCATGGGATCAACGATTTTTAAAATTCACTAGCCATGATTAAAAATTAATTAGCCCTACTTTACATTAAGTTAAGATAATTTTACTAAATAATAGTAATAATCAGATATGTTACCTAAAGAGGGATATAGAGCTTAAAAACACTAACACTGGGGTTTTGGGTGGGGTCAGGATATTCATATTTACAACATAGATTTAACTGCAACATTTGACTTTCTAAAAAAAAAATTCACTAGCCATCGGGTATGGTAATATTAGTTATTTACTAGCCCAACATTGAATATCACTAGCCATGTGAGTGGGGCTACCATAATCTAGAAGCCCTGTATTGCATGGTAATATTAGTTATTTACTAGCCCAACATTGAATATCACTAGCCATGTGAGTGGGGCTACCATAATCTAGAAGCCCTGTATTGCATGGTAATAGTTATTTACTAGCCCAACATTGAATATCACTAGCCATGTGAGTGGGGCTACCATAATCTAGAAGCCCTGTATTGCATGGTAATTGTGTAGTTATTTACTAGCCCAACATTGAATATCACTAGCTATGTGAGTGGGGCTACCATAATCTAGAAGCCCTGTATTGCATGGTAATATTAGTTATTTACTAGCCCAACATTGAATATCACTAGCCATGTGAGTGGGGCTACCATAATCTAGAAGCCCTGTATTGCATGGTAATAGTAGTTATTTACTAGCCCAACATTGAATATCACTAGCCATGTGAGTGGGGCTACCATAATCTAGAAGCCCTGTATTGCATGGTAATAGTTATTTACTAGCCCAACATTGAATATCACTAGCCATGTGAGTGGGGCTACCATAATCTAGAAGCCCTGTATTGCATGGTAATTGTGTAGTTATTTACTAGCCCAACATTGAATATCACTAGCTATGTGAGTGGGGCTACCATAATTTAGAAGCCCTGTTTGGCATGGCAATAGTAGTTATTTACTAGCCCAACATTGAATATCACTAGCCATGTGAGTGGGGCTACCATAATCTAGAAGCCCTGTATTGCATGGTAATTGTGTAGTTATTTACTAGCCCAACATTGAATATCACTAGCTATGTGAGTGGGGCTACCATAATTTAGAAGCCCTGTTTGGCATGGCAATAGTAGTTATTTACTAGCCCAACATTGAATATCACTAGCCATGTGAGTGGGGCTACCATAATCTAGAAGCCCTGTCAGGCATGGCAATAGTAGTTATTTACTAGCCCAACATTGAATATCACTAGCCATGTGAGTGGGGCTACCATAATCTAGAAACCCTGCACTAAAGCACATTAGTTTATTAATCCAGAGTCAGACACATAGTCTTCATAGGAAATCTACTAAATGTTTTCATCAGCAGCAAGGGATTTTATATCCATAGACAAAACAGCACAAACCACAACCTTTGATATACCAGTTTTGGTTTACTGGTTGGGATGGGAAAAAACCCCAGTCAGTCTGGTTTCATTCCATGACCCCGCACTGTAGTCGACCCATAAGCTAAATCCTGCCTTTAGAACATAAATGACTATTATTTAGCATGCTATTCAAATTACCACTATTGAACAACTATAAAGTTAAAGGTGCAGATCCTAGTTTCAGCCCGTAAAAATGGACACAATGTTTGGTTAATTTACAAACCTTTAACACAACAGAGTGAAACAAGAGTCTGTGGCGTTGAAATGGTGAAATACCGTTAAAAATAGACTAAAACTCGACTCAGTAACTGTTACTTCTCAGACACGTGTGTTTTTTAAAACCAGAAACACTTCGTTTTGTATGAAATTGGATACTCTAAACAATAAAATGTAAGTAATGTTTGATTTCAGTGATCATAAGCGGCTCTAATAGTGAAGCATATGCCTTAGTGTTTAAAAACTAGGGTACGTCACTTTAAAGAAAGAAACATTTTTATTACCAGTTATATGGTATTTGAAACATGGTTAATGACCACACAGACAATGAGAGAGGAAAACCACTTCCACCTCACCATTGATTACACTTTCTTTTAATACCAACACAGGACCTTTCATATGCACCATTCCACAGACAGGATAGTACATACCTTGACCTTTTGTTTTGGAGCAGTGACTGGAACGAACAATAGCCTAGCCACCCAAAGTTAAGTGCACAGATCCAAAATCTTAAGAAAATGTTTTCAATGGATTAAATCATTTTGCACATAATTACAGAGAAAATGTTTTCAAATTAATCCTTGAAGAGGTGTGGTGCAAAGCAGTGTGATATTGTGAAGCATGCATTGTCACACCTGTGTTAGCCAGCATGAATACAATTATAATGTGCGGATTCTTAAAGGTACATGTTCCACTTTTCAGTTTTGAGTTTTTAAAATCTTAGTAGTGCTTACACCATCAGGCAAGGGTGGGATTTAGCTCAGTCGGTTGAGTGCTCGCTTGAGGTGCTTGCATCGCAGGATCGAACCACCTCGGTGGATCCATTCAACTGATTGGATTTTTTCTCATTCCAACCAGTACACTACAACTGGTCAAAGGTCATGGTATTACTTAATCAATGTGCTCTAGTGGTGTCATTAAACAAAACATACTTTTAACCATCGAGCTGATTGGATTTTTTCTCATTCCAGCCAGTGCACCACAACTGGACAAAGGTCGTGGTATGTGCTTTCCTGTCTATGGGAAAGTGCATATAAAAGATCCCTTGCTGCATTAAAAAAAATGTAGCAGGTTGTCTCTGATGACTACGTGTCAGAATTACCAAATGTTTGACATCCAATAGCCGATGATTAATAAACCAATGTGCTCTAGTGGTGTCGTTAAACAAAACAAACAAGGAAGGAAA
The DNA here is from genome assembly GCF_016097555.1 of Gigantopelta aegis. Classification (NCBI taxonomy): domain Eukaryota; kingdom Metazoa; phylum Mollusca; class Gastropoda; order Neomphalida; family Peltospiridae; genus Gigantopelta; species Gigantopelta aegis. Next base: position 27,896,445 of record NC_054709.1, on the reverse strand, counting down.
GGAAGGAAATGATTTATTTAACGATGCACTCAACACATTTTATTTACGGTTATATGGCGACAGACATATGGTTAAGGACCACACAGATATTGAGAGAGGAAACCCGCTATCGCCACTTCATGGGCTACTCATTTCGATTAGCAGCAAGGCATCTTTTATATGCACCATCCCACAAACAGGATAGTACATACCACAGCCTTTGTCACACCAGTTGTGGAGCACTGGCTGGAACGAGAAATAGTCCAATGGCTCCACCGACGGGGATCGATCCTAGACCAGCCGCGCATCAAGCAAACACTTTACCACTGGGCTACAATAAAACAAACAAAACTTGATACATCAGTGTAATTCGTACCAGTATGTTGGTAGGGGTAATGTACCTTTAATGGGTCAAAGTCAACAGCTGTTAGTCATAGCTGTGCACCTATGTATTGTGCACATTTGTAAATGAATCAATGAGACCAGTCTATTCTGGACAGTTTGAACAGACGGGGATTTGAAAGAAGATGGAATAGTTATTTTTAGATGTCAAACAAAAAAGTTAGATGTATGGTACATCGCTTTTTTTTTTCATTTTTTTTTTTTCAATATGGCTTATTTATTCAGAGTACATGTATGTCTGTATAACAGTCGGCAAAATGGAGGTAGGTAAAATGTATTTCTATTGGGGATTGTCTGTTATTTTGTTTAGATTTTGCATGGGGTCACGAAATGAATTAAATGTATGCATACATAAGCTGCAGAATTCTGTGAAAAGAAAAAAAAATTGATGTGTAAAAGTGAACAACATTCAGCCATTCAGTCATTCATTTATGTTTAAAGGGATAATCACTCATTCGGAAGTTGACATCTTTTTAAAGATACATGTATTATATTTCAAGGAATGGAAAGAATGTTTGTTTAATGACATCTTAGCACATTGATGCACGTTCGGTTTGGAATCGATCCCCGTGGGTGGACCCATTGGTATAACAAAGGCTGTGGTATATGCTGTTCTGTCTGTGGGATGGTGCATATGTAACCGTCCTAAATCTAGAACAACAATAATAAGACCATCAACGAGGACAGAACAGCCACGAGTGAGCGTCAATCTCCCCTCAACAAGTGAATGTCGACAGGAGATGGAGGCTCCCTCATGGGCGCTCATCCACGTAGATTCGAAATTCATCCGGATGCCGTAATTACTACATGTAATAAAACACAAAACACCAATTGAAATAATAATATTTAGTACATAATTATCAAAACACAAAACATAACATATAATCCCAGTGTTCACTGTCGAATGTATTAAATAACAACTACAGTAAATTACGACCACCCCCAGCCCCTAATTAACCTAACATTTACTCATACGGTTTTACCTACCGACCCAATCATGTTCCCAGCGGAAGACCCCGAACGCTCGTCGCTAACCGCTTTTATTTGTCTCTCGCTGCAGTGCAGCCGTCTCACCATTGGCTGGAGATCACTGCCCTCGCAATGCACGTGCGACCATATAATGCACACAATGAAATGCATTGCAGCCAGTAAAAATAACCCAGACTTTCCACTAGTCTATTTCATTACAGACAATAATAGACTTTCCACTGGTCTGTTACACATATAAAAGATGCATTGCTGCTAATCGAAAAGAGTAGCCCATGAAGTGGCAACAGTGGATTTTCTCCCTCAATATTTGTGTGGTCCTTAACCATATAATTATCTGATGCCATATAACCGTAATTAAAATGTGTTGAGTGCGTTGTTAAATAAAACATTTCCGTCCTTCCTTCTTAGCACATATTTGGTATCTGACATATTAGATATTAGATTAAAGTCTGTTTGGGATCACCATAACTGGTATATCAAAGGCCATGGTATATGCTGTCCTGTGTGGGAGGGTGTATATAAAAGGTAATTTCTACTAATGACAAAATGTAGCAGGTTTCGTCTCTAAAACTACAAAATTACAAAATATTTGACATCCAAATAGCCAATGATTAATAAATCATTGTGCTCTAGTGGTGTTGTTAAACAAAACAAACTTTAACTTTGATGCCAGAATTTAACATTATTTATTAAACACTGTAGATTTGATATCCATATTAATTATTCTAATAACAAATGTTTTGTTCTGAAAACCACTTTTCTAATAATTAATAATAATAATAATAATAATAATAATAATAATAATGATAATAATAAAAGCAGTTTATTCATTAATTCTCTCTCGAGGGGGTCTTATTTCTCTTTTTAAACAGAACTAGATTTTTCTTCAAGTAATATGATAGCGGTAACCGGGAGATTGCCGCCTACTTGGTAGGTAATTAGCTAGCAATTACAGCTGTTATCTGTGGTAATATCGCTTCCTTCTTGTTGAGCACCACCATAAATCAAGATAGTCACCTATATATTGGTCAGACAACTGTGTTATCAGCTGAACAACTTTTCTTCTTCTACTGCCATCCTGATGTAAATGGTTTCGGTTGTAAAAGCAATTCTGTATTCTTTGAACTTTTAATTAGGTAAGGATTAGCTTAATCCTTTATTTTAAATGAAGCATTTACTGTTAACTATTTAACATGTCATGCTGATAAATGTGACTTCATATTAGACGTTTTGGAAAATTGAGGTGAGATGTAACCCAATGGTAAAGCGTTCGCTTGATCTTGATGCGCGGTTGGTTTGGGATCGATCCCCGTCGGTGGGCCCATTGGGCTATTTCTCGCTCCAGCCAGTGCACCACAACTGGTACATCAAAGGCTGTGGTATGTGCTATCCTGTCTATGGGATGGTGCATATAAAAGATCCCTTGCTACTAATCGAAAAAGAGTAGCCCATGAAGTGGCAGCAGCAGGTTTCCTCTCTCTATATCTGTGTGGTCCTTAACCATATGTCTGACGCTATATAACCGTAAATAAAATGTGCTGAGTGCATCTTTAAATAAACCCTTTCCTTCCTTGTAATTTTTAGTTTTTTTTACTTTTTTATTTGAAGAATCAACTTAATTATTCTTTTTTAATTATCTGTTTTGACAAAAAACCACCTTGTCTTTCGCCACATTACTGTGAAAACTTTGGTTGATAAAAAGTAGATATTTGTTTTCTGTCTGGCCTCGATTGCACATTTATAAAATTGCACAAGAGTACACAGTGATCAAGACTAGAGATTTTTGGTCTTTTCCAACACTGCTTACAGATGTATCGAGTTGATACACTGTGGAAACCAAACTCTTTCAGTTTCTGAACAAGGCAGTCTTGTGCACTGATCATAACAAAACAAAAGTTCTGGCCAAGTTTCAGGTGTATGTAAGATATCGGGCAGTATTCAGATATACCTCGGAGGTTCTGTTGATTGGACTAAATCCGTTCCCATTGACGATAATGTTAATGTTTTCTGTCCTGCTTTGCATTGCCTTGCTTACATTAATTACATTGCACTGCGCCCTGCCCTGCCCTGCCCTGCCCTGCCCTGCCCTGCCCTGCCCTGCCCTGCCCTGCCCTGCCCTGCCCTGCCCTGCCCTGCCCTGCCCTGCCCTGCCCTGCCCTGCCCTGCCTGTACGTCTCTTGCCTGTCTTGCCTTGCCTACTCTTGCTTGCCTTGCCTGCCCTGCCGTTGCCCTTGTTGTTGTCACTGCCAAGTAGTTGTTACACAATATTCTCTTTAAAGTCGGTTCATTTCAGTAAATCTTTGTGTCATCATTTAGGTGAAATGATGCATTGTTGTTGTAAACAATGTCCTTTTTCAGCAGGTGGTTGTTATACAGAATGTTATGTGAGACAAGTAAGACAAGTAGTTGTTACACAATATTCTCTTTAAAGTTGGTTCATTTCTGTAAATCTTTGTATCATCGTTTAGGTGAAACAATGCATTGTTGTTGTACACAATGTCCTTTTTCAGCAGGTGGTTGTTATACAGAATGCTATGTGAGACAAGTAGTTGTTATTCAATATACTCTTTAAAGTCAGTTCATTTCTGTAAATCTTTATGTCATCATTGCGGTGAAATGATGCGTTCAGTGTTTTCCGTTTTACACATTACCGGCTTGGCAAATACCGTTAAGTCCATGATGGAAGCAACAGGTGAACAACAAAAAAATCTTAACCCTAAAAAAAAACTGCCACAAAAAATTAAAATAACCACCTCCATATTCTTTGACTAAAACATTCGAGTCTCCTGATACCTCTAGAAAACCTACTTAGTAATACAGTCAACTCCACTTATTTGCACATCGGTTTATAGCATAATTCGGTTAATCGACTATTTTCACCCAACACGGAACCATTTGCCCTTATAACACTACAAAACATCCGGTTAATTGCACAGACTACAGGCTATATATCGGTTATTTGCACATATAAATAACGATTTATTTTTTTTTGGTGCTAAATTAATGTCACAAATGACTGAGAATGTCTATCAAACTTTGGCAAAAAAACTCAAATAAATCACCGATTAATCTGTTTTGTTTGAGCTCACTGTGTGGTAAGCCGACTGTAAGTGTAATCGCTGTTTACAGAGTCGACGTGTGACATGCAAATGAGATGGTGTGCACGTTACTACTGGTGAATCACAATACCCGACTACAAGATTTAAGAATGACATAATTAAGTTGAATAAACCTAAGACCTAATGTTTTGTTTGCAATATATTGCTGTTAATCAGAGGCCATCTCAATAACAAGTAACTCTCCGACTATTATTTTTAGAAGTACCGCCTGTGCGCTTGTACGCATGCGCACTCAACTATTGAGGCCCTATTCGATGACGTGTTCAGGGCAATCATTGTTCTGTATCAATTATTACGTTATGTTGAGAAGCCTTGTTAATAATTAAAAGATTACAGATCAATCGTCCTAGGCGGTTATGTTTTTAATAAATGTGACCGTGGAAAGGGTTGTTGTTCACTTATTCATTGGGAGATGCAGTCAGTACGCTATATCTGTTAAACGCAAAAGAAACGATTTATCACTTGCTTCCCGGAAAATGTAGCGGAAAAAAAAAGTGCTATCCTGGTGGGGGAGGTCGTCAAAAAAGATCAAACATACTAAAGACTGTTATTTATGGATCGTCCTCTAAGTTTCTGCTATATTGTTAGACACCAATCAGTCGGACCTCACCATGAAGGTCAGTCAATTGTGTTAGACCGGTCATGCATGCAATGCAGACTGCTGGAACTGATAATGATCACTAGCCGAGCTTAACTTTAATTGCTTAACAATAGCAAAGTCATTATGTTGGGATCACAAATAATACCAAAGCTTGCCGTATCTTTTGGGATGGAAAGAACACCATACCAGCAAATGCATACAAGTTCACGTAATTCTATTCGGTCAATCAACAGCCCGGTAATTCCGGAAACTGACGTCATTTTGTAAACACGTGCACCGATGAAACGTGAACTTTTTGATGGTTCTGTTGTTTCAAGTTTATCTCATTAACTACATGGCTAATACACTTTGTTTACACTAGTGGATGGTCAGTGGGGTTTTTTTTTAATGCACAAAGTTTGTGTTTTTTAGAAACGACGCCAGTTTGTGTTTTTAGAAAACGACGCCAGTGACGGACGTTGTTGGTTTTTTAGAAAATGATTTCTGGTCTGGCAGATTAAAACAAAAACGCCATGCTAATTATATATATCGATAGATATATTTTTTTACATTTATATATATCCAACTGCATGTGACATGTGTTAACTGTAATAGTTCCGGTATGAAGTACCGCATTATGCTAGACTGTCTCCCATGCCACTTTGTAGTTGGATGGCTGTTACAAAGTGAAAGTCGGTACTCTATCGGTTAATCGACTAACCCGGTTAATTGCACAAAATCGAGCAGCACCGAGGGTATGCAAATAAGCGGGTTTGACTGTACATCTCCTCAAAAATTTATTTTGGGATGTAGCTACAAATGTAAGTAATACTTGCCTGATGCATGGTCAGTCTAGGATCGATCCCTGACTGCACCACCCTGGTATATCAAAGACTATGGTATGGGCTGGTTAATCATTAGAAAAACAAACAAAACAAAACATTAATAAATCATGTACATGTGATGTACTGTATAACATGGAGGTGGGACGTAGGCAGTGGTAAAGCGATTGCCTGATGCACGGTCAGTGTAGGATCTATCCCTGACTGCACCACCCTGGTATATCAAAGACTATGGTATGGGCTGGTTAATCATTAGAAAAACTAAACAAAACCAAAAATTACTTTATCATGTACATGTGGTGTAATGTATAACATGGAGGTGGGACGTAGGCCAGTGGTAAAGCGCTCGCTTAATGTGTGGTCAGTCTGGGATCGATCCCCGTCGGTGGACCCATTGGGCTATGTCTCAATCCACCCATTAACCACGACTGGCATATCAAGGGTCATGGTACATGTATGTGCTTTCCTGTCTGTGGGATGGTGTATATAAAAGATCCCTTGCTACTATTGGAAAAATGTAGTGGGTTTCCTCTCAAAAGACTATATCAGAATTACCAAATCTTTCGTATCCAATACCCGATGATTAATAAATCGATGTGCTGGAGGGTTTACTGCTGGGCTACATCCCACCCCTTTCCAAAATGCATGCCCAGCCATTTTGTAATTTCCTAAAGGGAGACAAATGGAGCATATCGTTATTTATGTTGGACGTGGAAATGATGTGCAAAACACTCGGAATGCTGGAAATGCAATACTAGACGCCGAAATAGCCAAACCAGTTTAGTTAGAAAGTCACGACAGTTTGTCGATGGATGGATCGCTAGTTTATGTGATGGCCAAGTGCTTTCTTCGTCAAAATCTGCTTTATTGTTTTGTATTGAGTACCCTTTTGGCACTCGTCTGTAGGTTAGTAAGGGGCATGAGTTAGCTCAGTTGGTAGAGTGCTCACCTGAGGTGCTTTGGTGATATCATCAACTAATTATTGGGTATTTTCCCATCCCAGCTACAGTGCCACATGACTAGTGTACCAAAAGGTCATGGTATGTGCTCTCCTGTTGGTTTGAAAGTACATCTGTGGGAAAGTGGGTATAAAAGAGCCCTTGCTGCTAATGGATTTTTTTTTTTATAATGTTAATGTTTTCTGGCCTGCCTTGCATTGCATTGCATTGCCCTGCCCTGCCCTGCCCTGCCCTGCCCTGCCCTGCCCTGCCCTGCCCTGCCCTGCCCGCCCTGCCCTGCCCCAACCCGCGTGTCAGAATGACCAAATGTTGGATATCTAATAGTTAATTATTAGTTCATCAGTCTGCTCTAGTGGTGTTGTTAGAACAAACTTTATCTTTAGCACCAGTCAACATGATCACCACCATCATATCCATCATAGTTACTATCATAATCAGTTCCATTATACATTACCATCATCATCATCATCATCATTATCATCATTATTACTACCATCAAAAATACCATCACTGCATGTATTTGTACCATCATCATTTCAATCGCCCCTATCATCAAAACTCATCACAGTTATCACCAACCTTAATTCCATCATTACTATCACTAGTATCTCATCATATCACCATCATCATTTACATCATTACAGTAGTTATCATCAACGTTAATTCCATCATATTCACTGTCATCATCATTACAAATCTCACCAACATAATTTTGATGATCACTCTTATCATCATTATCATCATCATCATGGATACCATCATCACAGTTATCACCAACATTAATTCCATCATCATCATCATTATCATCATCATCATCATCATCATCATCATCCACCACACCAGTTTGTAAAATCATTCACTGTTCACAAAGGTGTGAATTTAGCGTGTTAAACCAGTCGAGGCATGGGATTTTTAATCCAGATACCGACTCCAAACCCTGAGTGAGTGCTCCGCAAGGCTCAATGGGTAGGTGTAAACCACTTGCACCGACCAGTGATCCATAACTGGTTCAACAAAGGCCATGGTTTGTGCTATCCTGCCTGTGGGAAGCACAAATAAAAGATCCCTTGCTGCTAATCGGAAAGAGTAGCCCACGAAGTGGCGACAGCGGGTTTCCTCTCAAAATCTGTGTGGTCCTTAACCATATGTCTGACACCATATAACCGTAAATAAAATGTGTTGAGTGCATCGTTAAATAAAATATTTCTTTCTTTCTTTTTCTCATCATATCACCATCATCATATACATCATGGCAGTAGTTATCACCAACATTAATTCCATCATATTCACTGTCATCATCATTACAAAATAATTTTCATGATCACTCTTATCATCATCATCATCATGAATACCATCATCACAGTTATCATCAACATTAATTCCATCATCATCATCATCATCATTATCATCATCATAAGCATCACCACCACACCTGTTTAAAAAATAATTCACTGTTCATACAGGTGTGAATTTAGTGTGTTAAAAGTAGACCAGCCTGAATCCCTTGTTAACCGGACCAGATAATGCTAATCCCATCAACTAACACCGTTTCTCACATCATGGGCATCTCTCACGTGTTGAGTAACACAGATGTTGGTAAACCTAGAAACCGCATTGTTCAGCCAGCCTCAAACAAGATTACAGACTCAGAGGAAAGGAAAGGAATGTCATATTTCTTTAACATCTCCTTTCCTTAAACTAGAGCCATTTAGCATATGGTCAGTTTATTTTCATTTTATTTACAACTTATTTACGTGCTAATCCCTGGGTGAAGATACGATTTTACATAGACAAATGGTTTTATATTGCTATGTATTTCTATTTTCAGTGGATTTACCATAAAATCACTAATGATATCTTTGCCGAGGCTATGGCAATAAGTGAATGGTAAGTAAAATGTTTTTATTTCCTTCCTTAAGTAATAATCCCTCTGCAACTAATAAACTTTTGATAACATACTGTATTATAAAAGTTAAACTAGTCAATCAAATATTGATGATATTTTATTATAAATTTTCCAAACAACTGATGATATATTTCAAATCTCCCAAGAGACCAATCAAATACTGACAATATATTACAAATCTCAAAACCAACCAATCAAACACTGATGATACATTTCAAATCCCCAGTCTGACAAATCAAACAGCGATGATCTATTTCAAATCCCACCACTGACCAATCAAACACTAATGATATATCCAAATCCCCCAATCGTACACTAATGATATATTTCAAATTTCCCAATTGACCAATCAAGCACTGATAAATATTAAATTACAAACTTCTCAATCAACTGATCAAATACTGATGTCTCAATTGACCAATCAAATACTTACAATATATATATATATATTACATACCTCCCAATCCACCAATCAGATAATATATTACAAATCTCCTAACCAACCAATGAAAATGTTGAAAATATATTGCTAACTTCTAAGCTGAGGAATCCAGTACTGACAAATTATTATGAACTCCCAACTGGCCAATCAAATGGTGATAATTTATTACAAATTGTGACCCCAACTGACCAGTCATTTATTGTAAACCTTCAAACTGCTGAATCAAATACTGACAATTGATTACAATGCTCCCATTGGATTCATAATGGAATTTCACTGCATTGAAAAAGAAATCACAGATTTGGAGTGATGAATCTTTATGATGTGAGGAAGAAAAAGGAAAGGAAAGTTTTAAACTATGAAAATACTTTGTGGGACAGGGAGAGGGGGAGAGACTGACAAACAGAGAGGACAGAGAAATAAAATGAATGGAGAGAGAGAGAGATAGAGATGATAAACTATGAAAATATTTGGGAGAGAGAAAGGGAGATGGAGAGGAGAGAGAAAGAGAGGGGAAAGAAAAAATGATAGAGAAAGAAACAGAGGGGGAGAAAGAGGGGGAGAGAGAGGAGAGACAGACACAGAAATGAGGAGGAAGAGAGAGAGAGAGAGAGAGAAATAGAGAGAAATAGAGGGAGAGAGCAAGAGAGAAATATAGAGGGAGAGATAGAGAGGGATAGAGAGACAGAGACAGAGAGAGAAATATAAATAGATGGAGAGGGAGAGATAGAGGGGGGGGGGAGGGAGAGAGAGAGATATGAGACATGTTGTCACAGCACAGGGTAGCAGCAGGGTATTTTATTAATATTGATTTTTTTCCACAAACAGGATAATATATACCACAGCCACTGATTCACCAGTCTATGGCCTAATTCACTCAGCTCATGCAACTTTGTAATCTTGCAATCCAAAGCAAAAAAAATTAAAAATTAAAAATTGCAAGGATGATTTCATGTTACCTAAGTAACCTTTGAGAATTAGTCAACGGACAACAGGCAATGAAGGGCAATCAATCTGCAACCTATTACAACTTTTGGGGGAGGGGCATTGAGGTGGATGGGGAGGGTGCTTTACCCATTATGGTTGGACATAAAGATTAAAGGAATTGGTTTCTGTCAGCTCCTGCAGTGTGGTCTGGAATTATCTTCCACAAACAAGTTCTCTGTCGTCACAGACAGGGCTGTAATTTTCTCGTCTCTCTTTACCCTGCTTCCAGATTACCCAGCATTCTTCACTGAACTAGACCCACAGCAGTGACATTCTGGGACAAATTAACAAACCTCTGTTTTCAGTTTACATGCATGCATTTATATACATTGGTGTCATCTATCCACTCTTGCATTCACTCTTCTATCCATCCTGTTCTTTTTCCTTCTATTCTTCCTTCTTTGTATCTTTGTCCTTGTTGATTTCTTTCTATTGATTCTTCTACCCATCCATCCATCCATCCATCCATCCATCCATCCATCAGTCTGTCCATCCATCCATCAGTTCATCCATCCATCCATCCATCCATCCATCCATCCATCAATCCCATCAGCCAGCCAGCATCAACCTGTCCATCCATCCATCTGTCAGTCTATCAATTTTATCCATCCATCTATCCAACTATCCATCCATCCATCCATCCATCCATCCAACCATCCATCCATCCATCCATCCATCCATCCATTCATCCATCTATCCCAACTATCCATCCATCCATCCATCCATCCATCCATCCATCCATCCAACTATCCATCCATCCATCCATCCATCCATCCATCCATCCATCCAACTATCCATCCATCCATCCATCCATCCATCTATCCAACTATCCATCCATCCATCCATCCATCCATCCATCCATCCAACCATCCATCCATCCATCCATCCATCCATCCATCCATCCAACCATCCATCCATCCATCCATCCATCCAACCATCGATCCATTCATTCATTCATCTATCTTTCAGTGCATTCCTCTATCCATCCATCCATCCATTGACAAACCGACTCCCCCATCCATCCATCTATCCATCCATCCATTCAACCATCCATCCGTCCGTCCGTCCGTCCATCCGTCCATCCATCAGTCCATCCATTTACCCATATACCTAGAGTACCCTAATCGACCACCTTATTTTTATGTCAGTTTTAATTCAAAATGTCACACAAAATTCTTTACGAAACCACAACTATGAACTTCTAAATCATTTCAACTTCACAAACTGCGAATCCTTCTATTACTGGAATGTCAAATTTTCTTTTTACACTGCCACCAATGTCACACAATGCTTATACTTCAACGCGTTTTCAATTTTCTAACAAGAAACCTACAAGTAACAACAGAACATTGCAATATATTCACACTTGTTAAAACATCTCATTTTCCTTATAGAAACAGCCCCCAATTGACGCACTGCCCATTTATGATTAAAATGTTTACAAAACTCCCTTCACCATTGTAGTCCGTTGTGTACTTGTTTGAAGAAGTTTTCGCTGATGTTTTTCAATGGAATCCAGCCTTCTGTGATGATATGGCAGAATTGGACTAAAATTATAATTTTGATTGCTCCAGTTTCAAGTACCAGACACCCGTAGATACGGTTTTAATAACGTAAATGCTGTTGATGTCTTTTGTCAACCCGAGAGTTACATAGCAACTTTTTTTCTTTCTTTTTTTGAGTCAGTCTGTCATTCACATTCATTTCATAATGGATATCTGGTCTGTTGATGATGGTGGATGGCAAATAAAGTTCTTTACAAAAGTTGATAATAAGGTTCTCGGCCGAGTCGACGATTGAGTGAAAGAAAGTGAGGGTTTATCTCTGTGTTCAAAGTGTGTCAGTGTGATCAGAAGTAAAAGTTTACCGTATTGTGTGTAATAAACACACAGAGAGAGAGAGAGAGAGAGAGAGAGAGAGAGAGAGAGAGAGAGAGAGAGAGAGAGAGAGAAGAGAAGAGAGAGAGAGACCGAGAGAGACCGAGAGAGACAGACACACACAGAAAGAGAGACAGATAAACAGACAGACAGAGAGAGAGAGAGACACACACACACAGACAGACAGACACAGACAGAAAGAGAGAGAGGGAGGGAGGGAGAGAGAGACAGAGAGAGAGACAAACAGTGACAGAGTGATGGAGAGAGACACAGACAAGAAAAATACAAAGAGAGAAAGAATGAATGAATGAATGTTTAACGACACCCTAGCATAAAAAAATACATCGGCTATTGGGTGTTAAACTATGGTAAATGCAAAACAGAGAGAGAAAGAGATGAGACAGAGAGAGACAGACAGAGAGAGACAGAGACAGAGATGAGAAAGAGATAATAAAACTGTTGCTGCCACATAGTGTTCTACTAATAAAACAATAATGGATCTTTTATATGCACTTTCCCATATGCAGGACAGTACATACCATAACCTTTGATTTACCAGTCATGAAAAAACCAGCCAAAACAGCCACAGCTTTTGATATACCAGTCATGGTGCACTGGCTGGAACGGGAAACAGCCCAATGGGCCCACCGATGGGGATCGATCCTAGACTGACCATGCATGAAGCAAGTGCTTTACCACTGGGATACATTCCGCCCCTTTCCAAAACATATGCACAGCCACAGCCTTTGATGTACCAGTCAAGATGCACTGGCTGGAACAGGAAATAGCCCAATGGGCCCATCGACGGGGATCGATCCTAGACTGACCATGCATCAAGCAAGTGCTTTACCACTGGGCTGCATCCATGTTCCACATACAAATGAAAGAAAGAAAGAAATGTTTTATTTAACGACGCACTCAGCACATTTTTTTAATGATTATATGGCATCAGACATATGGTTAAGGACCACAGCTGTCACCACTTCATGGGCTACTCTTTTCGATTAGCAGCAAGGGATCTTTTATATGCACCACCCCACAGACAGGGTAGTACATACCACGGCCTTTGATATACCGGTCGTGGTGCACTGGCTGGAACAGGAAATAGCCCAATGGGCCTACTGACGGGGATCGATCCCACACGGACTGCGTATCGAGTGAGTGCTGTACCACTGGGCTATGTCCAGCCCGCCCCTACATACAAACGAGGTCATGACTTTAAGGTGTATAGTAGCACCACCAGCAGGTGTAAAATTCCATGCCACAGCAAGAGATAGTGTGAACGTGTGTCCGAGTGACTGGGTATATATCGTATGTATTATGTAGGTTCCCTTGTCTGGCCACCGGTCTACATACTTAACACCAGTCCACTGAACACCAGTCAGGTGGCGCCCCCTACTGGGCTCATTACCTGCTCCAGCACCACTGTCTGACGCACGCAGTCAGCGGTCTGCAGAAAAACTGTAAATCACGTAAAATGGTCAGAGGTTTTAGCTTATACAGCAAGGAAAAAGGTCGGGGTCTTTGGGTTGGGGAGGAGATGGGTAGTATAGGATGGGGTACGAAATTTACATACATGTAAGTCTAGCCACTTAAAGTAAAAGTTTGTTTTATGTAACGATGCCACTAGAGCACATTGATTTTTTATCTTATCGGCTATTGGACGTCAAACATATGGTAATTCTGTTTTTTAGAGGAAACCCGCTGTTGCCACATAGGTTACTCTTTTACAACAGGTAGCAAGGAATCTTTTATTTGTGCTTCCCACAGGCAAGATAGCACAAACCATGGCCTTTGTTGAACCAGTTATGGAGCCTTGTGGAGCACTCACTCAGGGTTTGGAGTCTGTATCTGGATTAAAAATCCCATGCCTCGACTGGGATCCGAACCCAGTACCTACCAGCCTGTAAACCGATGGCTTAACCACGACGCCACCGAAAGTAAAGTAAAGTTTGTTTTATTTAACGACGCCGCTAGAGCACATTGATTTTTTATCTTATCATCGGCTATTGGACGTCAAACATATGGTCATTCTGACACTGTTTTTTAGAGGAAACCCACTGTCACCACATAGGCTACTCTTTTATGATAGGCAGCAAGGGATCTTTTATTTGTGCTTCCCACAGGCAGGATAGCACAAACCATGGCCTTTGTTGAACCAGTTATGGATCACTGTTCGGTGCAAGTGGTTTACACCTACCCATTGAGCCTTGTGGAGCACTCACTCAGGGTTTGGAGTTGGTATCTGGATTAAAAATCCCATGCCTTGACTGGGATCCGAACCCAGTACCTACCAGCCTGTAGACCGATGGCCTGCCACGATGCCACCGAGGCCAGCCACTTAAAGGGACAGACTCTTAGTTTCAGCCCATCAAAATGCATTTTGTGATATTAAAAACACCAGGATGACCAAAAACACTTCGAACGTACGGAAATAGATAATGTAACCAATAAAATCTAAGTAATGTATGATTTCTGTTATCAAAAAATGCCTCTGATAGTCATAAATATTCCTTAGTGTTTAAAAACTAGGGTATATGTCCCTTTAAGATTCAGGGATAATCCACCATTTCAAAATGTTGGAAAAAAGAGAGGTAAGGAATTGTGTTGTAGTGAATTTCCATATGCAGTGAAAAATTCTAAAATCACAAGACATTTTTCACGGTCCTCTTTAAAATATCAGTACAGAAAATAACTTATTAAAACTGGAGGGGCGGGATTTAGCTCAGTCGGTTGAGTGCTCGCTTGAGGTGCTTGCATCGCAGGATCGAACCACCTCGGTGGATCTATTCAGCTGATTGTGGTTTTTTTGTTCCAACCAGTGTGGACAAAGGCTGTGTTACGTGCTTTCCTGTCTGTGGGAAAGTGCATATAAAAGATCCCTTGCAGCATTATGAAAAATGTAGAGGGTTTCCTCCAATGACTACAAGTCAGAATTACCTAATGTCTGACATCCAATAGCCGATGATTAATTAATCAGTGTGCTCCAGTGGTGTCATTAAACAAAACAAACTTCTTCTTAAAACTGGACTTTTTTCTTGGCCCCATATTATGGTTGTAGTATGTACTATCCCGTCTATAGGATGGTGCATGTAAAAGATACCTTACTACTTATGGAAAAATTGTAGCAGGTTTCCTCTCTAAGACTATATATCAGAATTACAAATTATTTTAGTAGCCGATGATTAATAAATCAATGTGCTCTAGTGGTGTAGTTTAGCAAAACAAACTTTAACTTTTACTATCAAATATGGAATACTGTCTGCAACATGAAAGAAAGTGATTGACCGTAACCAGAATCCATCAAGAGGAATCGACCCTAGGACCCATCACAGCTCACGGAAAGAAAGAAGGAAAGAAAGAAAGAAATGTTTTATTTAACGACGCACTCAACACATTTTAATTACGGTTATATGACGTCGGACATATGGTTAAGGACCACACATATATTGAGTGAGGAAACCCGGTGTCGCCACTTCATAGGCTATTCTTTTCGATTAGCAGCAAGGGTTCTTTTATATGCACCATTCCATGGACGGGGTAGAACATACCACAGCCTTTGATGTACCAGTCGTGGTGCACTGGATGGAACGAGAAATAGCCCAATGGGCCCACCAATGGGGATCGATCCCACACCGACCGCGCATCGGGTGAGTGCTGTACCACTGGGCTACACCACGCCCCCTTGAGAGAGGAAACCCGTTGTCACCACTTCATGGGCTACTCTTTTCGATTAGCAGCAAGGGATCTTTTATATGCACCATACCACAGCTTTTGATGTACCAGTCGTGGTGCACTGGTGGGAGCGAGATATATAACAGCTCACAAATGTGCTGAGGTGTTGTTAAACAAACATTGGTTTTCTTATCTGCCCTGGTTATACATACATTTGTTCACGGAGTGTGTCTGGTCGCCAGACTAAACAGCCGCTATCTGATAGGCTGTCAGATCAGACAGCACGAACCAATCATCTGTCACCATCGGTGTCTGGCCCTGCGGCCGTCCATCATCTCCAGATTTCTGACCAAAACTGATGGACATCATTGTCAGACAGATTTATTGATGATGTATACATATATTTAGCATATTTATGATGTGTACCTTAAAAGCTTACCAACACCACTAGAGCACATTGCTTTATTAATCATCGACTAATGGATGACAAACCTTTGGTAATTTTGACATGAAGTCTTAGAGAGGAAACCCGCTACATTTTTTCGTTAGTAGCAAGGGATCTTTTATATGCACCACCCACAGACAGGATAGCACATACCACAGCCTTTGATGAAATGAGAAATAGCCTGATGAGCCCACTGATGCATGAAGCGAGCACTTTACCTCTGGGCTACGTCTTGCATGCATGCATGGATAGATGGATGGTTGGATGCATGCATGCATGCATGGATGCATGGTTGAATGGATGGATGGAATGAATGAATGAATGTTTAATGACACCCCAGCACAAAAAATACATTGGCTATTGGGTGTCAAACTATGGTAAATGCAAAACTAAAGTGATTAGCAACATCAGTATAAAAAATCAAGATTTAAATAAAAACACAGTGTAAAGAACTGTGCCAAAAAATACAAATATCACAGATAGATCAAATAAAAATTTAAAATAAAAAGTTTGTACCACGTAGAAACTGTAATATAACTTCTGGATGGAATCGAAAGGATTCCATCACAGATCGTTGTCCAAATCTTTTCTAGTTTCCTTGAGCTGAGTACACTCCACCAAAATGTGGTGTACTGTCTGAGTACACTGATAAATGAATGAGTCAAGGATGAATGAATGGATGGATGGATCCATGGATGGATGGATGGATCCATGGATGGATGGATGGATGGATCCATGCATGGATGCATGTATGGATAGGTGGTTGGATGGATGCATGGATGGACAGACGGATGGATGGGCGGATGGATGCATGGATGGATGGGTTGGTTATTGGATTGATAGGTCGGTGGGTTTTAGGTTATTAAATGTATGGATAGATGGATGGTGGGTAGATGGGTGGGTTTAATATGGATGGATGGATGGGGTTAATGTAATACCAACATTAAAACCTCAGTAAATTGAATGTTTTACTTGGTCCAGTTGGTATTCAGTTTACAGCCCTTTCACTGTCATTGAAAAGTCAAATTCAAAATTAAATGTAACCTGCAACCTTATACACACAGACACATTTACTGCTGAGTCAGTCGATACCGTATACCCTCCTCCCCCCCCCCCCCCCGCCCCACATCCCCCGAATCACCTGCACTGACTTATACCTTTAACGCCTGTCAGTGCAGGATCCATCTCAGACTGGGGGAGGGTAGGGTGGAGTGGGGATGGGATCTGGCTCACAAGTAAATCTCTCACCTAAATGCTTGGATGTAGCCCAGCAGTAAAGCGCTCGCTTGATGCGCGGTCGGTCTAGGATCGATCCCCGCCGGTGGGCCCATTGGGCTATTTCTCGTTCCAGCCAGTGCTCCATGACTGGTATATCAAAGACCATGGTATGTACTACCCTGTCTGTGGGATGGTGCATATAAAAGAACCCTTGCTGCTAATCAAAAAGAGTAGCCTATGAAGTGGCAACAGCAGGTTTCCTCTCTCAATATCCTTTACCTTATGTCCGATGCCATATAACCATAAAATTTGTTGAGTGCGTCGTTAAATAAAACATTTCTTTCTTTCTTTTTTGAGTTGATACAGAGCATGTACATGTATGATGTTCAAGTCCAAGGAGCTTCACTGTAATTAATAAATAACCAATCAAGTAATATGATCCGTAATCTGCAGTTTATCACGCCTCAAACAAATCATTTACCATAAACTCGGCCAATACCGTACACCCCTGAATCACCTGCACTGACCATTATACGTTTAACATCTGTCGGTGCAGAAATCCATCTCGGACATATGTCTATGACAGATCAGTGCACACTCTCTCTCTCTCTCTCTCTCCTGGACGCACTGCACAATGCACCTGGTGCAGGTATGTGCAGTATGCCACGCGTTGAATACCTGTCTCGTACTACACACATCTCCACTGTTGATTCCGCATTCTTCGAATACAGTGTTTTGATTGGAAAATGGTGAGGTGTATTAAATGTTCATTTGCGTAAGTGCATATGGTTCATGCTGTTGTGTGTGTTTGTGTATATATATATGACTGAATCAGGGGTTGGTTGTAGCAGAGATTGGGGGATACGGGCAGGGGTGGGGGGAGTGGGGGCTGTGTGATTAAAATACTAAATGCAGCATTTTGATTGAAAAGTGATGTATTAAATAGTTTCATGACACAAGTTCATATGGATGATGCTGTTGTGTGTATGTATATATATGAGTGAGGTTGGATGTGGTAGAGATTGAGGGAGGGGTAGGGTTAGGGTGGGTGTGTGTATTATTAAAACGCTGACTGCAGTATTTTGATTGAAAAATTATGTAATAAATAATTCATGATCCATTTGATCAGAGTAAGAGATACATACTCTAAAAGACGCCACTGCCCCCCCCCCCCCTTCCCCCATCCCTCCTCATCTCTATTGCTTTGACTACTAGAAATATTTATCATTTTCACCTTTTCACCTGGGTTTGTTTTACAGTAAACCAGAACAAATGGCGTACTGACAACTGAAATTTACGACTGTAACCTGCGGTTTGAAAGCAGATAGATTCAGGGCATGTTGACGGGAGGGGGTGGGGATGATGCTACCAACCATGAAATTTAACTGTGTGAAGTGAAATATATTAGGAGATCATTTTTAAGGGTAGAATAAGGGTGGGGATGATTGGTGAAAACCAAAAGGGGTGGTGAATATTTTTTAAAGGGCAGAATTAAGAGTAGGGAAGATTTTAAATGTGGAATGTGATGGGAAGATTATTTAATGTCATAATAGGTGTTGTGGTATGTACTGTCCTGTCAGAAAAAGTGCATAAGGACATATAAAAGATCCCTTGCTGCTTTATCAGTAGGAGGGGCAAAACATAGTGGTAAAGCGTTCAATTGATGTGTGGTTGGTTTGGATTGATCCCCGTCAGTGGGCCCATTGGGCTGTTTCTCACTCCAGCTAGTGCACTATGACTGGTACATCAAAGGTCGTGGTATGTGCTATCCTGTCTATGGGATAGTGCATATAAAAGATCCCTTGCTGCTAATCGAAAAAAGTAGCCTATGAAGTGGCGAAAGTGGGTTTCCTCTTTCAATATCTGTGTGGTCCTTAACAATATGTCCGACAGCATATAACCATAAATAAAATGTGTTGAATGCGTCATTACATAATATATTTCCTTCCTTCTTCTTCTTCTTTTTTCTTTTTCTTCTACTTATTTTTCTTCTACTTCTTCTACTTCATTTTCTTCTTATTCCTCTTCTTCGTATTCTT
The DNA here is from genome assembly GCF_016097555.1 of Gigantopelta aegis. Classification (NCBI taxonomy): domain Eukaryota; kingdom Metazoa; phylum Mollusca; class Gastropoda; order Neomphalida; family Peltospiridae; genus Gigantopelta; species Gigantopelta aegis. The sequence continues at coordinate 27,876,985 of NC_054709.1, read as the reverse complement.
TTTCTACTTCATTATCTTCTTTTTATTTTTCTTCTTTTTCTACTTCTACTACTTTTACTTTTTCTACTTCTACTACTTCTGTTTCTTTTTCTTCTTCTTATTTTTTTTTTCTTTTACTTCTGTTTTTTCTACTACTTCTTCGACTACTTTTTTTCAGCTTTTTAAAAATTATTATTCTCTTTTTTTCTACATGTACTTCTTCTCCTACTACTACTTCTACATTTTTTTCTTTCACTTCTTTTCTACTTCTGTTTTTTTTAAAACTTCTTATCCTTCTTCTTCTTCTTCTTCCTTTGTTTCTTCTTCTTTCATTTCTTAATGCTCTTTAGTATTCAGATTGGGAGTTTTACTTACTCTATGAACTCAGAAGTCATGCAGCAATATTTTCAAAAATGAACAGAAGAGCTAAAATCACCCTCTTTCAACATCTGTGGATCCTCTCCTTGAAGACGAAGAAGTAAAAAAACAGAAAGGCTAAGACGTACATGTAGACGTGGTGATAAATGTTTTCTGTTGTTTGTTTTGTGGTGGTTTATCTCGTGATAAGTAAACAGTGGGTTGACACCCCTGGGCAGGGTGCACGTCTGGCTCTGCGGGGTGTGCAATAAAACTGATAGCTCCCATTTGTGAGGAGGGCACACTGATTGAATATAACGCAGATATTGCACACTCAAACACTTCTATTGCAGATTATTGTGGGAGGGAGGGAGAGGGGAGAGAGAGAGGGAGGGAGAAAGGGAGGGGAGAGAGACAGGGAGAAGGAGAGAGAGATCAAGGGAGGGAGAGAAAGGGAGGGGGAGAGGGGGAGAAACGGAGGGAGAGAGAGAGAGACAGAGGGAGAGGAAGGGAGAGAGGGACAGAGAGAGGGAGAGGAAGGGAGAGAAAATGTACATTGTGTAAAAGAAAATATATATATATGTGAAAAAAGATTTAGCTAGGTTGGTAAGGTGTGGAACGTAGTCCAGTGGTGAAGTGCTCACTTGATGTGAAGTCATTCTGGGATTATTGAGCCCATTGAGCTATTTCCCATTCCAGCCAGTGCACCATGACTGGTATATCAAAGGCTGTGGTATGTGCTGTGTTGTCTGTGGGATGGTGCATATAACAGAGCCCAGGATGGGACGTAGCCCAGTGGTAAAGAGCTTGCCTGATGTGCAGTCAGTCTAGGATCGATCCCCATCTGTGGGCCCATTGGGCTATTTCCCATTCCAACCAGTACACCACAACTGGTCTATCAAAGGCTGTGGTATCTGCTGTCCTGTTTATGGGATGGTGTATATAAAAGGGCGGGATTTAGCTCAGTCGGTTGAGCGCTTGCATCACAGGATCTCAGTGAATCCATTCAACTGACTGGGGATTTTCTCGTTACAACTGTGGGAAAGTGCATATAAAAGATCCCTTGCTGGAAAAATGTAGTGGGTTTTCTCTGTTGACTATGAGTCAAAATTATAAAATTACCAAATAATCAATGTGCTCTAGTGGTGTTATTAAACAAAACAAACTAACTTTATAAAAGATCCCCAGTTATAATGGACAAATGTAGCGGGTCTCCTCTCTAATAGTCGCCACAACTGGTATATCAAAGACCGTGGTATGTACTACCCTGTCTGTGGGATGGTGCTGCTAATCGAAAAGAGTAGCCCATGGAGTGGCATCAGTGGGTTTCTCTCAACACCTGTGTGGTCCTTAACCATATGTCTGACGCCATATAACCATAAATAAAATGTGTTGAGTGCATCGTTAAATAAAACATTTCCTTCTTCCTTTTGATGACTATGAGTCAAAATTACCAAATAATCAATGTACTCTAGTGGTGTTGTTAAACAAAACAAACTAACTTTTTAAAAGATCCCTAGCTACTAATGGACAAACGTAGCGGGTCTCCTCTCTAATAGCCGATGATTAATGAGTCAATGTGCTCTAGTGATGTCGTTAAGCAAAAATCAAACTTCAGAACTAATAGTCATTTACTGTTCAGCTTATCATGCATGGACCAACAGAATCCATGTAAACAAGCTTCAAGGCGAGACCTTGTGTCAATAATTAAGTCCATTTAGTGCTGTTAACTTTGAAAGTAGAAAGACAGAATGTTTATTTGTTCTAGTCAGCTAGACCATCAATTCCAGTAGCTACTTTTTATTGCCGTACTAGCAACATGGAAGATACAAGAGTGTTGCCAACTTTCTGTAATACAGCTTACGATTTCACGAGGAAGTCGACATGATTTGGGAACGATAACATTTTTACTCTTCAATTTCTTTTTTCATTTCTGCAAGGTCTTGATGGTTGAAATTTTTCATTCTTATATTCAATTAAGGTTCAAGCACACTGTCCTGGGCACACACACCTCGGCTATCTGGGCTGTGTGTCCAGGACAGTGGGTTATAGTGGGTTAGTTGTTAGTGGTTAGTTAGAAAGAAGAGGGTGTAGTGGTCTTACACCTACCCATTGAGTCGTTAAAACTCGCTCTGGGTGGGAGCCGGTACCGGGCTACGAACCCTGTACCTACCAGTCTGTAGTCCGATGTCTTAACCACGATGCCACCGAGGCCGGTAACGTTCTGTAATACAGCTTACGATTTATCAAGGAAGTCGACATGATTTGGGAAAGATAACATTTTTACTCTTCAATTTCTTTTTTCATTTCTTCAAGGCCTTGATGGTTGAAATTTTTCATCTCAACTTATTTTCGTGCTTATATCCAATTAAAGTTCAAGCACACTGTCCTGGGCACACACACCTCGGCTATCTGGGCTGTGTGTCCAGGACAGTGGGTTATAGTGGGTTAGTTGTTAGTGGTTAGTTAGAAAGAAGAGGGTGTAGTGGTCTTACACCTACCCATTGAGTCGTTAAAACTCGCTCTGGGTAGGAGCCGGTACCGGGCTACGAACCCTGTACCTACCAGCCTGTAGTCCGATGGCTTAACCACGATGCCATCAAGGCCGGTAACTTTCTGTAATACTGCTTAGAATTTAATGAGGAAGTCTATGATTTCTTTTTTCATTTCTGCATGGCCTCGATGTTTTAAAAAGAAGATAGTTAGAATGTTTTCCTGAGGTGCAGTAGATTGTTGGATCGAATCTTGTTCTGTAAGGGGGCAAGATGTAGCCCAGTGGTAAAGCACTCGCTTGATGCGTGGTCGGTCTAGGATCGATGCGACTCCATAACCGATATTTCTCAGACACATGTGCATTTAAAAAAAAAAAAAAAAAATGCATTTTGGTATTAAAAACACCAGGATGACCAGAAACACTTCGGTTGTACGGAAATGGAAAATCTAAAAAATAAAAGATAAGTTCTTCTTCTTCAGCGTTCGATTGGTTATATTATATCCTTTGTACCGTGAGAGTTGCAAAAAGGGCTGGAAGGCTGCCACAGCTTGGCATCCATCGTAGTACTCACAGGCCAGGGGCCTATTTCACTAAACTCTCGCAACTTTGCGATCTCACAGTGCAGTGCTAAAAGACTTGCAAAGAGGATGCTTTGTTGTCTGACCGGCCTCAGTGGTGTCGTGGTTAGACCATCGGTCTACAGGCTGGTAGGTACTGGGTTCGGATCCCAGTCGAGGCATGGGATTTTTAAAACAGATACAGACTCCAAACCCTGAGTGAGTGCTCTGCAAGGCTCAATGGGTAGGTGTAAACCACTTGCACCGACTAGTGATCCATAACTGGTTCAACAAAGGCCATGGTTTGTGCTATCCTGTCTGTGGGAAGCGCATGTAAAAGATCCCTTGCTGCTAATCGAAAAGAGTAGCCCATGTAGTGGCGACAGCGGGTTTCTTCTCAAAATCTGTGTGGTCCTTAACCATATGTCTGACGCCATATAACCGTAAATAAAATGTGTTGAGTGTGTCATTAAATAAAACATTTCTTCTTTTTTTTGCTTTGTTGTCTAGCAGAGCCTAAGAGATCTTTGTAAATTAGAACCCAGATTTGTGGCCTCTCTCTGTTATAGAGTGAACAGGACTGCAGGAATGTTTGATTTCAGTGATCATAAACAGCTGTAACAGTGAAAAATATGCCTTAGTGTTTAATGAGAAAGTCTGCTGTGATTTCAAATAGAGAAATGTTTACACTATTCTTTTTTTCATGTTTTGATATTTATTTTTCACCTCTGACCGTAACCTTTTGATAAAGCACGGCTTGATTTGCGCATTTCATTCAGCATGTAGTTTATTATCAGTAAGACTTAGAGAAGGTTTTCACTGCTACGTGTTTACAGATTACTAAAATCCCCATAGCCGATAATATTTGATGCGTATTGAGCTATTATTAAACATGGGGCAGGACTTAATTAGCCCAGTGCAGGCCGTCAAGTATCCTACTTTTTCCTATTTATTCCTTTTTTTTTATGAGTCCCTATTTAGCCCTCTTTTTGATGAAAATTCCAATTTTTTCCCCTTTTTTTTGCACTTTTGTCCAGTTTCATATTTAATTAATTTTTTTTTTTTTTTTTTTTTTTTTTTAGCGACACCATATTTTTTCTCTTCACACCATTTGCTCCAGATGACTTGCTATGAAGCATATTGTGATATCTGTGGCATAGTCATTGAAATCAGAATATGCAGATGGGATGCATGGTTACAGGCTTCCAGTTATTAATTTTCACAATGCAATATAAAGTCCTCTTATTTATAATTTCTGAAATTATGGATATGTTTCTGGTTTTTATGTAATATCTGATCTTGTTGAATGCTCAAAACTAGAAAAAAGAATTTAAAAAACCCAAACACCCTGCTAAATTGGGTGGGTGGGTAGGTGTCTGTGCAAATATCTTACATTTTCCACATTTCTTATCACGTCTAAGTTGTTCGAAGTCAGGCTGAAGCTGTTAGGGTTGCCTCTGATATACTGGTGCATGATGTCTAAGAAAGTAGGACTTCAGTGCTCATTTGCAGGTTGTGCTTTGCTTACGTAACAAGTATTCTATTAAATGTGCACACCTGTAGTATCATAATTATTTGACATATTTCTACCAATTCAGTTAGCACACAGCTACTAAATCCAGCTATATTATCCAGTTGATCTACCAAGAGAAAACTAATTTTAAAAATAGTGTCCATACCCACATTCAATCACATACATACACACACACGCACTGCCATTGCTGCTGTTTTTGATGGTGTCACTGGGTCAGTAATGTCTTGTTGTGGGGGGTTTTCAGTCAACACCCCTGTCATTTCAGAGTTATAATTTGACCTTGTAACTTGTATTATTCAATAGCATAAAAGGAATACTTCATTGTGTTGCTTTTTAAAAGTCTTACTCCAAAGGACCAAATTCAACCACTGCATTGTCTGAATAAAAATGTTAGACACCTAATAGCCACTGATTAAACAATGTGCTGGGGTGTCATTAAACAAACATTCCTTTCCTTTCTTCTCTCACACTCTTAGACCAAGTGTCATAATTACCATATGTTAGACACCTAATAGCTGCTGATTAAATAATGTGCTGGGGTGCCATTAAACAATGTGCTGGGGTGCCATTAAACAATGTGCTGGGGTGTCATTAAACAATGTGCTGGGGTGTCATTAAACAATGTGCTGGGGTGTCATTAAACACTATAGCAGTGTGCCATTAAACAATGTGCTGGGGTGTCATTAAACAGTTAATGAACTGGGGTGTCATTAAATCACTATTCCTTTTTTTTTTCTCCATTACAACAAACAATATTGTTGTTAACACTGACTTAACAATGTGCATACACAAGTTGTGTATCTACCTGTATCTACATGTACCTGTGTGGGAGGTGGGGGGGGGGGGGGGGGACTGATTACAACGAAGGTAAAAGGTGGCTGACCTGTTGACAATCTTTTAATCCAAATCCGTTTAAAATCTGATTAGTCCGGGTTTTAGGCATGCCTGTCACATCGGCAAAAGTCAGAACACAATTGAAGCAAGCAGTTTGCTTGTGTTGCAGCCGTTAAGCTGCTTTTGGGAGTGTTTTTCATATACTTTGTATTTACTTAGATCGCTGGTGTAATTATCAGATCTGATCAAGCATGGGTTATAAGCCACCGGTCTCGCTGGCATCGTCGTTAAGCCATCGGATATATAAGGCTGGTAGGTACAGGGTTCGCAACCGGCCTCGGTGGCGCAGTGGTTAAGCCATTGGATATAAGGCTGGTAGGTACAGGGTTCACAGCTCTATACCGGCTCCCACTCTAAGTGAGTTTTAATGACTCAATGGGTAAGTATCGGCCTTAGTGGTGTCCTGATGTCGTTGTTAAGCCATTGTATATAAGGCTGGTAGGTACAGGGTTCGCAGCTCTATACCGGCTCCCACTCTAAGTGAGTTTTAATGACTCAATGGGTAAGTATCGGCCTTAGTGGTGTCCTGATGTCGTGGTTAAGCCATTGTATATAAGGCTGGTAGGTACAGGGTTCGCAGCTCTATACCGGCTCCCACTCTAAGTGAGTTTTAATGACTCAATGGGTAGGTACCTGCCTCAGTGCTATCGTGGTGTCATTGTTAAGCCATTGGATGTAAGGCTGGTAGGTACAGGGTTCGCAGCTCAGTACCGGCTCCCACTCTTAGTGAGTTTTAATGACTCAGTAGGTAGGTACCGGCCTCAGTGGTGTCATGGTTAAGCCATCAGATATATACGGCTGGTAGATACAGGGTTTACAGCCCTGTACCGGCTCCTACCCAGAGCTAGTTTTCTCGAACTCAATGGGTGGGTGTAAGACAACTACACCCTCTTCTCTCTCACTAACCTACTAACAGCTAACAACTAACCCACTGTCCTGGACAGACAGCCCAGATAGCTGAGGTGTGTGCCCAGGACAGCATGCTTGAACCTTAATTGGATATAAGCACAGAAATAACTTGAAATGAAATTAATGTTACATCTGAAAATTATATTTACATAATAAATCATATATATATAATTTACTGTTACAGTTGAAAATGATATTCGCATTTCTTTTTGTGATCAGTGTATTAGTCATATTAGTATTACTCCGTGATTTGAAGAAAAAATGAATAACTTAAAGGGGCAGATCCTTGTTTTAACCCTTAAAAAAATGGACACTAAGTTCAGTTACTTTACATACCTGTAACTCATTTGGATAAAGTTATAATAGAGTGAAAGAAGAGTCTGTGAAAAATATCTTTAAAAATAGACTAGAACTCGAATCAATAAACTACTTTTCAGATGCACATGCGTTTTTTAAAATATGAAGAATGCTATTTTTGGTACTACAAACACCAGAATGACCAGAAACACTTCGGTTCTATGGAAATGGATAATCTAAAGAATAAAATATAAGTAATGTTTGATTTCAGTGATCATAAATGGCTCTAATAGTGAAAAATATGCCGTAGTGTTTAAAAACCTGGGTCTGTCCCTTTAAAAACTTATTTTAAAAATGTTAATTGCTATGTTGTCGATCAAAGCACTCATCCGTTATGTTAGCAAAAAGTGCTTGTCATTAAGTGACAGTGCACATTTTTTCACGCAGCTAAATATACAGGTAAATGAATACACCTGTGTATAGGTGTAATTACATTAATACCACAGGTAATATAATTGATAACCTGCAAGAGAAATCGTCAGTATAGTGACGTCAAGCATGTATCGTTTAACACAACAGGGTGTGATATGTACAGCTCGAGCTGTAGAAATGAAATGGATATTTGTTTAATGACATATCAGCAGATTTTCAACCATATAGTCCTTTCAAGCAGTGAAGAAAAGTTTGTTTTGTTTAACGACACCACTAGAGCACATTGATTAATTAATCATGGGCTATTGGATGTCAAACATTTGGTAATTCTGACTCATAGTCATCAGAGGAAACCTGCTATATTTTTTCTAATGCAGCAAGGGATCTTTTATATGCACTTTCCCACAGACAGGAAAGCACATACCATGGCTTTTGAACAGTTGTGGTGCACAACAAGAAAACCAATCAGTTGAATGGATCCAGCTATGTGGTTTGATCCAGCGACGCAAGCACCTCGGTCGAGCACTCACCCAACTAAGCTAAATCTCGCCACGTAAAATTATTATCAACTGACCAGGAGCAGGATATAGCCCAGTGGCAAAGCACTCGCTTGATGTGCATTTGGTCTAGGATCGATCCCCGTCAGTGGGCCCATTAGGCTATTTCTCGTCCCAGCCATTGCATCGTGACTTGTATATCAAAGGCCGTGGTATGTACTACCCTGTCTGTGGGATGGTGCATATAAAAGATCCCTAGCTGCTAATGGAAAAGAGTAGCCCATGAAGTGGCGACAGCGGGTTTCATCATTCACTACTTGTGTGGTCCTTAGCTATATGTCTGACGCCATATAACCGTAAATAAAATGTGTTGAGTGCGTCGTTAAATAAAACATTTTCTTTCCTTTCCTTTCAACTGACCAATGGAAATGTTTCTGACAATTAAGTAAACTGAAATCATATATGAACTTTTTTATCTTTTTTTACTTTCTATTTTTGGATTGTTTACACATTAATTTCTAAGAGATTTTCAAACATGGTAGACTTGTGTTCCTATGGGCAAACTTCAGTGCTGTGGCAGTTTATAGAATTTCACCAATGTTTGCAAAAAAAAAGAGGTACAGATGATTATTATTACAATTATATAGTGTAGAGAGTTATATTAAAGGCACATACCCTAGTTTGAACCCGTGAAAATTAACACTAAGTTTAGTTAAAGGGACATACCCTAGTTTGAACCCGTGAAAATTAACACTAAGTTTAGTTAAAGGGACATACCCTAGTTTGAACCCGTGAAAATTAACACTACGTTTAGTTAAAGGCACATACCCTAGTTTGAACCCGTGAAAATTAACACTAAGTTTAGTTAAAGGGACATACCCTAGTTTGAACCCGTGAAAATTAACACTAAGTTTAGTTAAAGGGACATACCCTAGTTTGAACCCGTGAAAATTAACACTAAGTTTAGTTAAAGGCACATACCCTAGTTTGAACCCGTGAAAATTAACACTAAGTTTAGTTAAAGGGACATACCCTAGTTTGAACCCGTGAAAATTAACACTAAGTTTAGTTAAAGGCACATACCCTAGTTTGAACCCGTGAAAATTAACACTAAGTTTAGTTAAAGGGACATACCCTAGTTTGAACCCGTGAAAATTAACACTAAGTTTAGTTAAAGGCACATACCCTAGTTTGAACCCGTGAAAATTACCACTAAGTTTAGTTTAAAGGCACATACCCTAGTTTGAACCCGTGAAAATTAACACTAAGTTTAGTTAAAGGCACATACCCTAGTTTGAACCCGTGAAAATTAACACTAAGTTTAGTTAAAGGCACATACCCTAGTTTGAACCCGTGAAAATTAACACTACGTTTAGTTAAAGGGACATACCCTAGTTTGAACCCGTGAAAATTAACACTAGTTTAGTTAAAGGCACATACCCTAGTTTGAACCCGTGAAAATTAACACTAAGTTTAGTTAAAGGGACATACCCTAGTTTGAACCCGTGAAAATTAACACTAAGTTTAGTTAAGGCACATACCCTAGTTTGAACCCGTGAAAATTAACACTAAGTTTAGTTAAAGGCACATACCCTAGTTTGAACCCGTGAAAATTAACACTAAGTTTAGTTAAAGGCACATACCCTAGTTTGAACCCGTGAAAATTAACACTAAGTTTTAGTTAAAGGCACATACCCTAGTTTGAACCCGTGAAAATTAACACTAAGTTTAGTTAAAGGGACATACCCTAGTTTGAACCCGTGAAAATTAACACTAAGTTTAGTTAAAGGCACATACCCTAGTTTGAACCCGTGAAAATTAACACTAAGTTTAGTTAAAGGGACATACCCTAGTTTGAACCCGTGAAAATTAACACTAAGTTTAGTTAAAGGCACATACCCTAGTTTGAACCCGTGAAAATTAACACTAAGTTTAGTTAAAGGCACATACCCTAGTTTGAACCCGTGAAAATTAACACTAAGTTTAGTTAAAGGCACATACCCTAGTTTGAACCCGTGAAAATTAACACTAAGTTTAGTTAAAGGGACATACCCTAGTTTCAACCCGTGAAAATTAACACTAAGTTTAGTTAATCTACAATCCTGTAACACACTTGGATAAACTTACAACTGAGTGAAACACGAGTCTGTGACTTTGAAATGGTGAAATACCCTCTAAAATAAGATGCAAACTTGATTCCATAACTCTTACTTCTTGGACGCAAGTGCGTTTTTAAAAATATGAGAAATGCATTTTGTGATATTAGAAAAACAGTAAAATGTAAGTAAAGTATGATTTCAGTTATCAAAAAATGTCTCCAATAGTAAAAAAAATATGCCTTAGTGTTTAAAAACTAGGGTATATCTCTTTAAAAAAACATAGGAATATTATATCACAACTGCTTCGTATTTTGCACCCAATAACTGCTGATTAAACAATGTCCTGGGGTGTCATTAAATTCCTTCCCCATTGTTATATTTACCTGAAACTCACAATGGAAGTGCATAACAACATTCATGGATAGTCATTATTTTTTATGACCAGTATACAGTGACTGAAATTATTTGCTGTTGTTTACACATGCGTCAGAATGACCATATGTTTGACGTCCAATAGCCGATGATAAGATAAAAATCAATGTGCTCTAGTAGCGTCGTTAAATAAAAACAAATTTTGTTTACACATGCAGTAGGTGCATTACAAGTTATAGGTTATGCTTATTATCATGACCTGAATACTGTGACTAAAAATATTTACTGTTATTTACATTTGCAATAAACATAAATTATGTTACAGAGAGTCGTTATTTTTATGACCAGTATAGTATGACTGGAACTGTTTGCTGCTGTTTATACCTGCAGTGTAGCTACATAGTGAATAATACATGAGTGGCCATTTGATACCATTTATCTCACAACGACTTGTTTTAAAATGTATCTAACAATCGAAAGCAAGTTTGATACATTTTTAAACAACGAGTTGTGAGATAAATGGTATATAACGGACACAAATGTATTATTCTATTTCTTACATATCCTCAAAAACCAGGTTTTAAGCAAATTTTAACATATTTTCCAACTAAAAGTTATTTACAGCTGTTGCACTTGTAACTAACTTACGCTTCACAGACACATGTTTGTCAGGTTAACTATACGTCACAGTGTAATCGATTTCCATCATGCAGTTTTTCATTGGATGTATGGTATTGGTGACCTGGTCATCACCTAGGAGCAGCCAGTCTTGAAATTGTTAACACATATACATGTGTAAACAACCATGTGTTATCAAAAATAACACATGGTGTTATCACCAACGGGTGTGTAAGAAATTACAATATTTATACATATACTATAACTGAAAATATTTACTGTTATAATTTACATTCACAACAAAGATGGTTATTATTTTTATAACCTGTAAACTTTCTTAAAAATGTGCAGTTATTTACACTTCCAGTAAAGGTAAAATACTTGCAACATTATATTTTTATGACCAGTATATATTGTACCGTCATACAATTTCGATCGACATATGTTTTCGATACTTAGTTTGTAACTGCATGTATCACGAGATTATGCGAGATATTACGTCACTATCAGCCTGAACATAAACAACGAAGTGTCTGTTTTCTCTCAAGATTGAAAATGCTTCAAGTCAAGCTGTTAACTTTAAAAAAAATTATAATACCATAAATAGTGTGCATGTTATCAGCTTTCTTAATGTAATACTTTGGTACAAATCAAATGCCTCACATAGCGAAAGAAAGAAAGAAATGTTTTATTTAACGACACACTCGACACATTTTATTTACGGTTATATGGCGTCAGACATATGGTTAAGGACCACACAGATTTTGAGAGGAAACCTGCTGTCGCCACATAGGCTACTCTTTTACAACAGGCAGCAAGGGATCTTTTATTTGCGCTTCCCACAGGCAGGATAGCACAAACCATGGCTTTTGTTGAACCAGTTATGGATCACTGGTCGGTGCAAGTGGTTTACACCTACCCATTGAGCCTTGCGGAGCACTCACTCAGGGTTTGGAGTCGGTATCTGGATTAAAAAACCTATGCCTCGACTGGGATCCGAACCCAGTACCTACCAGCCTGTAGACCGATGGCTAACCATGACGCCACCGAGGCCGGTCCCTCACTTAGCGAAATCCAGGTATCACAAATCCCTGCAAAGTTACCATCTACAACACTGACATCTGACCGGCCAAAGTTAGACAACATACCATGTGATTATTACACTAAATAATAAAATTTATGGAAGGCTGGTTGGGTTACCTCTTATTTCATTCACAGCAAAGTTCTTTTCGGTAATTCCTGGTGAGGGCATGTTTACATGTGCATTTACATTTACTACAAATCAAAGTGGTTTGGTGGAATTAGATTTTTTGAAAATATATAGTTCTGTATCTCTGTCAGAGTACTTAAGGTGGCAATCTGAATTTTGGTGCCATTGATACTTAGAACAAGAGGATTAGACATTAAGCTATGATAAGAACATAATGTAAATATGTTTTAAGTGAACACTGTCTATTGGTCTAAAAATTATTCAGTATTTTTGACAAGTTACAAACATTTGATGATTTTATTTTCATTATAAGATTTTGATGTAAATTATTGCACGGAGTATAGACCCTACACAGCCATAACAAGGACAAAAATAGACAGCCAATGAAACTATCGAAAGCATATGACATTTGTAAAAATATAGCGGAAACACGTGTACGACTTAGCAGCTAGTTTTTTGGAGGAAAACTTGGCATTCATAGGAAATTATCACTGTTTTTCACAATAAAACTAATGTGATTTGAGAAAGGTAAAGTATTATTGTATGTACGAAGTATTGTTTTTATTTATTTTTTATTTTTTTGCTTATCGTATCAAAAACATACGATGCCAGGATAATACTGTAACTGAACGAAAATAATTGCAATTGTTTACACTTACAATGAAGGGACATTACAACATTATTTTTTATGACCAGTATATAATACTGTAACTGATTGAAAATATTTGCTATTATTTATACTTGCAATGAAGGTACATTGCAACATTATTTTTTATGACCAGTATAGTGTAACTAAATGAAAATATGTGCAGTTGTTTACACTTACAATAAAGGTACATTACAACATTATTTTTTATGACCAGTATATAATACTGTAACTGATTGAAAATATGTGCAGTTGTTTACACTTACAATGAAGGTACATTACAACATTATTTTTTATGACCAGTATAGTGTAACTAAATGAAAATATGTGCAGTTGTTTACACTTACAATGAAGGTACATTACAACATTATTTTTTATGACCAGTATAGTGTAACTAAATGAAAATATGTGCAGTTGTTTACACTTACAATAAAGGTACATTACAACATTATTTTTTATGACCAGTATACTACGACTTTCAGTCTGTAACACATTTGGATAACGTTACAACAGAGTGAAATAAGAGTCTGTGATATTGAAATGGTGAAATATCGTTAAAAATAGACTAAAACTCTGATACTCCATATCTGTTACTTCCCAGATACACATGCGTTTTTAAAAATATGAAAAATGCATTTTGTGGTATTAGAAACACCAGGATGACCCAAAACACTTTGGTTGTACGGAAATGGATTATATAAACAATAAAATGTAAGACCTGTTTGATTTCAGTTATCATAAACGGCTCTAATAGTGGAAAAAATATGCCTTAGTGTTTAAAAACTAGGATATGTCCCTTTAAAATATTTGCAATTGTATACACTTACAATGAAGGTACATTGCAACATTATTTTTTTATGAACAGTATACTATGACTTTAAAGGCATACTGTCACATATTTAAGGACCTTATTTCTCTAAAAATGAATAATAAATCAAAATTACATTAATTTTTACAGACCAAATCTAGCTATTGCTTCACTTTAACTACACCATGATGGAGTGAAATCCATGTCAAGCCTCTCAGCAATGTTAGTTTCTGAATTATGGACCATTGCCATAATTCAATTATTTTTACAAAATATCATTAATAAGTGTAGTGTGATGGTTACATAGATGGCTGAATAAAGTACATTTAGGGACAAATCAAATATATATATTTTTAAGTAATACTTTGTTAGACCATGTAATAGGTCAGTGGTCTGTGGACAATATGCCTTTAAAATATTTGCAATTGTATACACTTACAATAAAGGCACATTACAACATTATCTTTTTATAACCAGTATAGTGTGTCCAAAAATATTTGCTTTTATTTACTCCAGTTCTTAAATGCATGTAATTAGGTGACTTCATTGTTTACCTGATACCTTGAAACCAGTAAGTTCATCCACCGGCCAGATTGCAGGTAATCCCGATCCATTGCTCACCTGTGTTAAAACTCACGGATTATTTACTTGTTGATGTATCTTTGATCTGGGCTTGATTACAGGTGTAGCACAGAGGTGTGAAGTATACCCACAGGGCAGAGATATTATACCTGGCATACCTGTAACGACTATGGCGTACCTGTAATCATTAGAATACCTGTAACGATACGAGACATTGTGTAACTTGTCAGTGTGTTAAAGATTATGATAAAATAATTGGTGTTATATAGAAGCGGGGTGGGGGGAGGTTGTACGTAGCCCAGTGGTAAGGCGATCACTTGATGTGCGGTCGGACAGGGATCAATCCCCATTGGTGGGCACATTGGGCTAGACCGGCCTTGGTGGCGTCATGGTAGGCCATCGGTCTACAGGCTGGTAGGTACTGGGTTCGGATCCCAGTCGAGGCATTGGATTTTTAATCCAGATACCGACTCCAAATCCTGAGTGAGTGCTCCGCAAGACTCAATGGGTAGGTGTAAACCACATACACCGACCAGTGATCCATAACTAGTTCAACAAAGGCCATGGTTTGTGCTATCCTGCCTGTGGGAAGCGCAAATAAAAGATCCCTTGCTGCTAATCGGAAGAGTAGCCCATGTAGTGGCGACAGCGGGTTTCCTCTCAAAATCTGTGTGGACCTTAACCATATGTCTGACGCCATATAACCGTAAATAAAATGTGTTGAGTGCGTTGTTAAATAAAACATTTCTTTCATTGGGCTATTTCCCATTACAGCCTGTGCACCACAACTGGTATATCCAAGGCTGTGGTATGTGCTATCCTGTCTGTGGGATGGTGCATATAAAAGATCCCTTGCTACTAATGGAAAAGTGTAACAGGTTACCTCTCGAATTGCCAAATGTTTGACATCCAATATTAGCCTATGATTAATAAACCAATGTGCTCTAGTGGTAGGTATCAAGAGTGGTAATTTTAGCCCGTTTTCACTGTATATTAATTCATAATATATTAGTTGTATATTACATCACTCACTTTACACTATTATCATGTTCAACAATGTTATAGATATGTACAAATGACCTAGATATCACCCAATCCAAAGGTGGTAATTTTAGCTAGCTTTCTCTGTATATCGATTCATGATATATTAGTTGTATATTACATCACTCCCTTTACACTTTTATTGTGTTCGACAATATTACAGGTATAGATTTAACCTAGATATCACCCAATCCAAAGGTGGTCATTTAAGCCAGGTTATACTGTATCTGTGTATATATATATATATACAGAGAGAGAGAGAGAGAGGGGGGGGGGGGGGGGGGGGGAGAGAGAGAGAGAGAGGGGGGGGAGGGAGGGAGAGAGAGAGACAGAGAGAGAGAGACAGAGAGAGAGAGAGAGGAGGGA